>NW_026889605.1:0-13181 GCF_032173495.1 Musca vetustissima
AAAAGATTGCAGAAATATAGTATACAAAGTCTACGAAAGGAGAAGATTTAACTTTACAGATAAAAGGACTCCATTACCCCGGTAGCAAAACAATATTATTTTCATTTTCTTTGTTGCCGTTTGTTGTTGTTGAGTTATGCAAAAACATTTATCCGCACACTGTGCAAACCCAGTAACCAACCAGCCAGCCAACCAACCAAGCTACCACCGTTCAATCCGTGGTAGATGCGTACATTAAGGGAACCCCCCCATTCTCGATTTGAATTTTTTAAGATTTTCAATGGGCTGGTAAATCAATACCAATGCTTGTTAAGGTTTGTAACTTTGCACATATATAATTGAAGATTTAAAAAAGAAGAAAAATAATTTACAAAAAATTTTTGTTATTGTTTTGTTGTTGTTTTTTGTAATTAAAAAAAAGTCCTTATTTTTGATGGCGGGCATGATAACTCCTCACTGGAACATCGGAATCCGAAAATTCCAACGGTGTTAGAAAGAGTACATGTCTGGCTCTCGTATGAACTAGGATTATTGACTTCGCTCTAAAATTAACAAAATGGTGGACCTTTGAAAAATATTTTTGGAAAATCGCCGATTTTTGACCAAAAACCAAATTAAAAAATAAGGAAGATCTTCACCGATTGGCTTTATCCTAGTTCATACGAGAGCTATACACTCCCAGAGAAACGTTGCAAAATTTGGAACCGATTGGATTATTAGTTTTTGAGTTATCGTGCCCGCCATTCGCAAAAAAATGTTTAGAGAAAAACGCGTTTAAAGTTTGAGAAACCCTTCAGCCGTCACTTGATGCTGACATAATAAATCGGCTATATCTTCAAGAGTTCTTGAGATTTTCACTTGAAATTTTGTAGAGACATTCTTTAGTTAGTGTAGATTCGAATTATATCAACAAAAATTTTGACCCCGAGAATGGGGGGGTCCCCTTAAATGGAATAAGAAAAATAACTGAGATTTTTATCTGTTTCCATATCCATGTAGGGTTTTACATTTGTAAACGATACAATATCGTCCGTCTTTGCTGCTCGCTTCGAAAAGAATAAAATGAGGAGGGGATCTTATGGCTGACAATCAATTCGAAAGTCAGAATCGAATTCAGTTGTATTGTTATGGTTTTTTATTTATTCTAAAGTAGATAATTTGTATTCACAATTTGAATAAGTAGGCAAATAATAATGCAACAATATGTTGCAAGTACGAATAGGTATTCTTATTAGGTGTACGTAGATATTTATTTATAATAACATCCATTTCTATTTAATTGAATGAGATTTGCGAATGAAACTAGTTAATCTAGCAGGGTAGTTATATGGGTGTAGAAAAATTGGTATACGATTTTCAGTGAGAAAATATATTTCAAAAAATCATACTTTTAAGCAATCCTTTTATATACAATTTCTTAAAAAAATATTTTTAAAAACAACGCTTATTTTACTTCTTGAGTTTTTTTAACGACTCTGTAATTTCCCTTTGTAAAAAGAATCTAGGCTTGGTAGATATAAAAGGTTGGTTCAAATTGGGATTTCCATTCGCCTGGATTGGTTCTATAAATATTGAAAATGTTGATATTATAATATAAAATTAATTTTTAGCTCAATTTTGACCATGTTTTTTGGGAGGTTCCAGAAGGAGTGAGCCCATATTCCCCATTTTCGATCTTGAGCTATGTTTGGAAGAAATATTATGATGAACAAAGTTTTGATGAAAACGATTAGGGCATAAAAATATGCTTATCCATGAAAAATATTTTTCAAAAAATCTATGCTTATGATATTTTAGTTAGCTCTGATAAAAATCCATACGAGTCCTCAAAAATAGTATGTGGAAAACTCCACATTTGGAAAAACTATGTTTAAAATATACATACTTATGTTAGTACAGAAACGAATATTTTTGAAATATCCAGCTAACATCAGTCTGGATAAAAACCTGTATTCACAAATAGCACGAATTTTAAGTATATACCTGCTTTTACGAGAGTGAACCAATTTGACTGATAACAGAAAGTTTAAACTTTTTTTTGCGAACGAAGTTTTTTATTATCCGACTTGACTCCTATATTGCACAATAGTAATATTTATGTCAAATCTAGATATTTTTACCAAATCTAGATCATATCTTCAGATACAGTCTATCGGTCCACTCTTTCTGGTAACTTCACAAAGGGTTTAGAATTATGCCAAATGGATCCCATGTATCCAATCCCTTAGCTACCTCCTGCACAAATTGTCAACATCTCAACTTTCACTCAATTTTTATACCCTCTAACATAAATATGTAATTCCGTTTGCAACAAATTATTAGCCGTAGTCCCCACAAGATATATATATATATATATATATATATTTAACAGCACCCCTACATTTGCGTACTAAAAATTATTACTATTGAATCAAGTCCGTATTTAGGGAATTTTGGACACGGTTTTCCACCGAATTGACTGTAATTTGTTATATTTTACTCTCATTTTCTGTTAAAGCTTCACTATCAAAATTATTAATATCGATGCCTGCATAGAACAATATATAGAATTTAAATTATAATTTTCTCACGTATTTTTCGGTATGTTCAAGGTTCTATCATAACGTGAGTTTTCTCCTAGGAGCCCCCATTGGAACCTTTCCAATTTATTTGCCTTGTTTTAATTTGTTAACTCCATCTGCATAAGCATATTTTTGCTCAATCAAATTATAATCCTTGAAAGTCAATCGAAAAAAAAGACAAACAAACTTTTAAATTATCAAAAACAAATCTCATCCTTACTAATAGCTATCCACTGCAGCGATCCACACTGCCAAACGCACATACTATGTATATGAGTGTAAAATGCTCTTCATCAAAGCCATCAAGTTTGTCATTAGCATTTAATTGATTAATTACAAAGGAGTATCGTCGATCGTCATTATCTGTTGTTGATGCAGTCAGTCTTTTGCTTTACAATTTGCTTCATCTGTTTTACAACCTAAATGTCAAGTAGGCCATAACATTGATGTGTAAACATCAACAACAAATCCAGATGAATTAGCATATTTGCATATTAAACATGAGCAAATATTAAACATGAGCAAAAGATAGGTCTTTGTAAGTACAAAACTAATCTTTTACTGCTGCTGTTGTTAAAATACAGATAAGCGAAAATATGAGTACTCTGCATAATTCAATGTGTATGTAGGTATGTGTGAATTCTGGAAGAATATTTCTTAAGTCAGAATTGATTACAGCCGCAACAGTAGCGTATACTGAACTGAACAAGTGATACAATCATTCATCTAATAGAAAATTTTGGTTTGAATCCCCTATCATAGAATTGTTTCCGACATACCTAAATGTTTACAAGTAAATTTTCCAAGAACCCGGAATGCCACAAAAATTAGGTTCCCTTAAATTAATATATGTACGTAATAATTGCTAAATTTATTCTGGAAAATATTAAATTTATTAACAGAATTGTACGTGGTAATTTTCGTCTCAGATACAAATCTCTAAATTATATCATACCAAAGGCGTCCTACTAATATCAATTTAGTACTATCTATCTATGCTAAACTAAATTGAGCCTAGAATGATGTGTGTTAAATTTCGTGAAAATCGGTTCAGGTTTAGATATAGCGCCCATATATATTTTCATCCGATTTAAGGTAAATGGTGCACCAAAGCCCTTAAATATCTTTCGATTTGAGCGAAATTTGGCACACTGTACTTTGTTTACAATTTAACGTGGACAGACAGACGGACGGACATGCATAAATCGACTTAGAAAGTGATTTTAGGCATATTCTCAAAGGAAACATGCGTGTATTTTGTTTCTTTTTGCCTGTTACAAACATATGCACAAAGACATTATACCCTGTACCACGGTGTGGTGAAGGGTATAACAATAATGCAGGTTCATGTTGCCATACATGTTGTGTGGCACAGTAACTGTGTCCATCGTTGGACACCATACATAAATAGAAAGAACACCACACACGCCAGTAAACTATTAGGAATTTATCCCTTCTATCATGCAATAAATTACGATTAGATCCTCATGTCATAGAATTTTATACACATGCACACGTAGGGATCGATATATGCATATACATGTATGCATACAAAAACATTTTAAAATATGCATCTTTACAAGGTATTATAAGTACGAAGATTAAAACAGCTGAATACTATGGTAGGATTTCATGATTTGTCATGATATCTAGATTTATTTTAAACTAGCGGGCCCGGCAAACGTTGTCTTGCCTAGCAATATTGTTGATGTATAATTTTCGGCGTTCTAGGTTTGTTTTTATACCCTCCACCATAAGGTGGATTGTAAAAATTTTTGTAATACATTGTTATTTATCAGATCACACTTAAAGTAAGATTGCAGTACTGAAAATCTACAATTTGATGTTGATGAGCGAGTCATTTTGCTATTTTTGTCTTCTAAAGTTTCGGTGGATAAAAGGTTATGAATTATTGAATTCGTGGAAAATAAATTTAAATGCACATATAAGTTTTACTCTCGAATATAATTTATTTCTTCAGTATATTTATAAGACTTCCAAAGAACGTTAGCGCAATATAAAGCTAGTTTTTTTGTAACCTCCACGATTTAAGACACAAGTTTGAAATTTGCACATACATTTCTACTACTTATATGATATTTGATATTGAAAATGTTAAATTTTGGTTCTCTTAATGCTACCCCCAATATTCAATATTCCATACCCCCAATATTCAACAGAATTGCTTCTAATTTAATATTAGGGATACTTATTGAACAGAAAATCGCCCTAATTAATAATATCAATATTGACCCAAGTATTTGAATAGCTCCCATATAACGATATCCCTTAATATTCGGTATTTGGCTGTAATTTTATATTCGCCAAAGCTTCCAAATATCTAGTATCTATATTGGCCCACTCTTTAAGGTAGCTCCCATATAACGGTACCCAAAATATTCGGTAGTGTTTCAACCAAAGTTTTCAAATTTTCTCATAGAGTTGACCTAACGTATTAAAAAGGCGCCATGCATATTTGAAGTTCTTACCCCCTTTTTCCATCCTGAGTGTCTGTAATTTTGAATATTATTTTTAAAGAGCATGGGCAACCTACTACCACATAGTGTTGTAACATTGTTCTCATATAAATGTCCCGACCGATTTAAGGAATGTACATATTAGAATATGAAAAGTTTGATTTTAACAAAATTTTTACATGTTCTTCGATCTCCTATTTTAATATATCGGTAGTTGATATATTAAGGTATTTGTAATTTTATAGTAATAGGTTCAATACGAATAGGTAACATCACGTTTTTTTATATGAACTTAATGAATTTTGCACAGAAAATAACATCGTATATTAGTTTTCTCTGTGATGTGGCATTGACCAACCATTAGGCATATAACCACCTGATTTGATATTTCCCGTGGCATAGCAACATTTTAAGTACTTTATAGAACAACGTGTCCTTATGGCACGATTACTATTCATATTTTAAGAAAACTGATCTAGGAAATGGATCTTAGAATCAAAACTATTGCGAATATCTTCTGATTTTCATCCTTGCATTTGTCCCAAAATTTACGTGCATTCTATGGACAACGTGTACATTTAATGATAAAGTCAATCCAATTGAAAACAAATATTTTCAAAATTTTCAATAATTGACAAATTAAAGCTTAAAGGAATGATGCGCTACGAATTTTCGCCCAAAATATCTCAAAATAACAACTACGACGTGGTGCAATAAAAATAGCTCGATAATAAATGCGTGGAAATGCAAATATGCTTCAAAATACTTTTTGCAAATTTTTCGCGATTTTCAAATTTTTCTCACCTTTTAAACCTTCCCTGGAGCTCCACGAACATTTCAAGACTAATATAAGAAAAATCCGTTCAGCCGTTCTCGAGTTTTAGCGAGACTAACGAACAGCAATTCATTTTTATATATATAGATAGATAGAATACAGACTAGTCGAAACGTAAAAAAGTACCAACTCTGTATGGTATTCATTGGCTGTCGTTCATGTTCGTTAAAGTGTAAGAGCTTTAAAGATTTAGTATAATTTGGTTTCAACAAATATTCCAAAGAATTTAAAAACTACGTATTAACAAGAGAAAAAGCATTCAAACGAGACGAACATTTTATACCGTCCGCCAAAGGCAATTCAAATAAAGGACTGTTACATCAAATAAAAAAAGAACATACACAAAAAATACACATTTTTATTAGAAATCGAAATAAAAATCCGGAAAATACCAAAAATATGGGGCATTGCGTAAAACGGAACTATAGCATTTCCACATTAAATGAAACCTTTTACAAATTAAATGAACCCTTTTCCAAATTAAATGAAACCTTTTCCAAATTAAATGAAACCTTTTCCAAATTAAATGAAACCTTTTCCAATTGAAATGAAACCTTTTACAAATAGAATGAACCCTTTTCCAATTGAAATGAAACCTTTTACAAATAGAATGAAACTTTTTCCAAATTAAATGAAACCTTTATTCTTATCTAACGAAATATAATATTTGCACTAAATTTAAACCAATATTTGAAAATTAAATCAAAGAATATTAACAAATATAGTTGTATGGCTATGTAATTAACATAAATATTCTTTAATTCGGTGTGATTTCATTTAATATCTTTACTACATAAAACTAAATAAATAGTAATACAAACTGGGGTATTTCTTGACATTTTAATAAATAAATATTTAAGAACAAGAATTGAATACCCGGTCCTAAATGCGAAATACATATTTGACTTAATAAATTGTTGATGATAAGGTAACTGCTTATCTTAATGAATAGAGATGGTATTTACCGGGTAAATACCCAAGGGGTGGGTAAATACAGGGTAAATACCCATTTGCGGGTATTTATTTGGGTATTTCTATATTGACTCGGTAATACAACATCTTACACCTTATTTCCGGGTTACTGTTATCAAATCGATTTAGAATAGATAGTTTTACGATACTTTAAAGACGTGGGTAAATACTTGGGTAAATACCCGAGTTTTTACCCGAAAAATGGGTAAAAACTCATTAACTGCCGAACCACTTGACATAGGCGGCCAAAATTTTGCACACATGTTTCTAATGACAAAGCAAATATAGAAATCCAACATGGGGTCCCTGGGTCCAAGTTTTGATATAGCCCCCATATAACCGTATCTCCCGATTTAAGGTATTTTTTGCCTATTAGACACATTTTACAACCAAATTGGCTGTAATTTGGCACAGAGTGTTCTTGTTGGGTACCAAATGTCCATGCAAAATTTTATGTATAAAGGTCCACGTTTACTGGTAGCCCCCATACAAAGGTACCCCTATCATTAACTGCCGATCGGGAGGACCGGTTATATGGGGGCTATATCATTAGAAACATGTGTGCAAAATTTTGGCCGCTTATGTCAAGTGGTTCGGCAGTTAGTGAGTTTATACCCAATTTTTGGGTAAATACTCAAAATAGGGGTACCTTTGTATGGGGGCTACCAGTAAACGTGGACCTACATACATAAAATTTTGCATGGACATTTGGTACCCAAAAAGAACACTCTGTGCGAAATTACAGCCAATTTGGTTGTAAAATGTGTCTAATAGGCAAAAAATACCTTAAATCGGGAGATACGGTTATATGGGGGCTATATCAAAACTTGGACCCAGGGACCCCATGTTGGATTTCTATATTTGCTTTGTCATTAGAAACATGTGTGCAAAATTTTGGCCGCCTATGTCAAGTGGTTCGGCAGTTAATGAGTTTTTACCCATTTTTCGGGTAAAAACTCGGGTATTTACCCACGTCTTTAAAGTATCGTAAAACTATCTATTCTAAATCGATTTGATAACAGAAACCCGGAAATAAGGTGTAAGATGTTGTATTACCGAGTCAATATAGAAATACCCAAATAAATACCCGCAAATGGGTATTTACCCGGTATTTACCCACCCCTTGGGTATTTACCCGGTAAATACCATCTCTATTCATTAAGATAAGCAGTTACCTTATCATCAACAATTTATTAAGTCAAATATGTATTTCGCATTTAGGACCGGGTATTCAATTCTTGTTCTTAAATATTTATTTATTAAAATGTCAAGAAATACCCCAGTTTGTATTACTATTTATTTAGTTTTATGTAGTAAAGATATTAAATGAAATCACACCGAATTAAAGAATATTTATGTTAATTACATAGCCATACAATAATATTTGTTAATATTCTTTGATTTAATTTTCAAATATTGGTTTAAAATTACTGCAAATATTATATTTCCTTAGATAAGAATAAAGGTTTCATTTAATTTGGAAAAAGTTTCATTCTATTTGTAAAAGGTTTCATTTCAATTGGAAAAGGGTTCATTCTATTTGTAAAAGGTTTCATTTCAATTGGAAAAGGTTTCATTTAATTTGGAAAAGGTTTCATTTAATTTGGAAAAGGTTTCATTTAATTTGGAAAAGGGTTCATTTAATTTGTAAAAGGTTTCATTTAATGTGGAAATGCTATATATTGCCCGTCTTCGATTTTTGTAAGAATATTTCCCGATAGTCAACTTACCTCAAATGACTCGGAATGCAAAATTACAGCCACTTTGTAATGTAAGCAAAACCGAGGTGGTAAAGTCACACTGGGCCGACTATATGATACTCTTCACCACTTTGGGTATATTCTACATATGTATCCCAACGAGCTTATATATAGGCAATATTGCCAACTTTTTAACATAGCTGAAGCCGAGGTTCACCCCTTTATAACTCGGGAATTACTTAAGTATATGAAAAAATGTGTATAGTTTTGGCTTAACTGTTTGCAAACTTTTCATGATATTAACCTCCAAACTTTATTTGGGTGGAAGCTGTGTCTACCTTAATGTAAAAAATGTGTAAAAACAGGTTGAGGCGAACCAGTTTTTTATGTTCTCTATCGATTTGTGACAATATTGATCATGATTTGACACCCCATGAGAACCTGAAAAATCAAATTAGATCCATTTCGTTTAAAAAATTCCCAAAACCGCCTAAAATACCGAATAATGGGTGTTACCATTATATGGGGGATAGCCGCTAGGAACACTTTTTACTCAATCAGATTTCAAAATATTAAATTGCAGCCAAATAGGTTGAAACACGAACTCAAGCTCCCTAAATAAACGACCTTTGGGGTGTAGCGTTATATGGACCCTTCCCTAAATAGTGGACCAATATTGATAATTTTTAGCAGGAAGATGGGGGCTATCTCAAAACGTGGACAGATATACCCCATTTGCAATACCAACCCTCATAAGAGTAATACCAATTCCAATGCAAAATTTCAAAAATTTATCTTAAATATTGCAATCTCTATCCCTATTTCAATAGACAGACGGACACGCATAAATCGACATAAAATGTTATTGTAATCAAGAATATACAGTAAAGTGCAAAAAATTTAAACGGCGAGTATTATGTTTGAAATGATTTTTATACTCATATTGCTGTCTTCATCAATATAGGCAGGGATCGTTATCCTTGCCCCCAAGTGTTTACAAGATTTTTTTCGGGGATTGATGAGTTTCTAACCAAATTTAGTACCTCGCCTATGCGACCTTGTCTGAACTGCTTATATAAAGTGAATTCAACGATGCTAATTTGGTAGTTTATATTCCGCCAATACCATCAGGTTCATAAAATTAAGATTTTGAACATGATGGAAAATCAAGGGAAAGGCGGAACAGTATTGACCTACATAATCCTTTTATGGCAATTACATGTCGTGTCACATTTTATAAATTTTCAGACTTACACACAATGTCTTCCGATGTCGTATATGCCAATATTAAAAACTCTTTGTATTCTTGGTTATCACTAAGTTAATCCTGAATCAGACATAATATGAACTAACCTGTGGATTTCTCAGATCTTTGTGCGAGAAATATACAATAACGAATAACTTTAGCCTAGTTAACTAAATTTATATATAACCTGCCATAAACGCCATTCAAGGGGTCAATGACAAAAGTTTGTTTGCGAAGAACTATGAGATACCGGCAACTTTGGAATACGTGAAAAGTTTCGAGAAAATAAAATATATAAAAATAACTTTTACCCATTGCTTGTATAACCATGAATCACCTTATTTGCATCGTTTTGCTGTTTTGATGCCAACAGCTTTAAAACTTTATGTTCAAATTATATTAGGAATTGTGGGTGAAAAAGTAAGAAAAAACCCACAATTCCAACTTTGTCTTTGGAGCAAAGAATTGAAACTATTCACACAGTTTGTCGGTGGTGTCATTTTTTGTGGCACTCCGCTAAAAACTCTGCAAAGTGAAAATTGCACAAACAACAAAGTTACAATGGTTATTTGTTTTTTTATGCATAAATTGTCGCTTTTTATTCGTTGAAATAAAATAATGGCACAACACATTGAAGAGGTAAAACTTGGCTCAATTTAAATCAATTATAAGTCCTCATTCATTTACATTTTTATCGGCCAAACTTTCAAATTACAATGCACTTACAGGCGGGCAGGTGAAAAACTAAGAGTAAATAAGGATAGTTGATGTTGTTGTATTTGGGATTTTTTTGAGAAATAAATTCGTTTGAGATGAGTGGTGTAGGGTAGGACTCATCAAGTATACTCATGTCAACTTGCTGCTCCCCTTCTTTAAATTGTTGTTTTTATACCCTCCACCATAGTATGGAGGGTATATTAATTTTGTCATTCCGTTTGTCTCCACAAAAAATTATGAATATAGGTCAATTTTTTCGGATAGCCCCCATATAAGGGTACCCCAATTTTTCGGTATTTTGGCGTTCTTGAGCGCGTTTTCAACCGAATTCGCTAAAATTTGGTACATTGTGTTCTTATTTGGTGCCAAATACCTAAACAAAAAATTATAAACATCGGTCCACTGATAACCCCCACATAAGGGTACCCCCTAATTTTCGGTATTTTGGGGTTCTTGAGCGCGTTTTTCAACCGAATTTGCTGTAATTTGGTATTTTGTAGTCGTATGTGGTAACAAATCTCGCTACCAAAAATTATTAATATTCACCCCATTTTAGGGGTAGTCCCCATATATCCCCCTTTTTATAATAAAATATTTAGCTAATTTGTTCCGTGTGTTGGGGTTATCCCCATATAGCTATATTTCACCATAGAAAGCGGGATATTCTGTAGACGAAATTTTCAGTTCATACCCTGCATAGTATGGAATTCTAACACGATTTAGTCGATTTGGCCATATGTTGTAATCATTTTCTATAGAATGTGAGGTTTGAGAATGAACTATATCGACCCGCATTTAGGTCCAGATCCTATGTAAAACATCCTACATATTTAATATTTACCGTGATTTACGTATTGGGATTCAAAACTAAATTATTAGCTTGGAATTTGAGCTATATCGGAACTTAAGCTATACCTCTTATATAAGTGTTTACACTTAAACTTAAGTATTTTAATGTATGCTCCGTTTTGAATTTGTAACGGACTATCGTGTACAACCTTGTGATCACAAAGTCGTACTGTCACCGCTTTGCGTTGTTGGCTTTTCGTCTTCTTGTTTTCTCTTGGATTACATCCAACACTGAGATCTCTCAGCAATAAAAAAGGTAAAAATATTGTCCACGACAATATTCCATACAAATAAAAATCTCCAATAATTCTGTTGGACGAATTACTAATAAAATTGTGTGTGTTTTATTTAATTTATTTTTGGTGGTACTTTTTCCCCCCTTTGCTCTTGCAAACATTGGTCCATTGCGAGCTGGATAAGTGTCGCTACGACTAATAAGGATTTCTGCTTACTTTCTTTCAAAGGTTTGGCTACGTCAAAACGCAGAAAATAACCACACATTTCCTCATCATAAACAACATCAATTGCAAACAACAGGTACGTAGAGTGCATTTTAGTGAGCAAGTGTTCAATTTGTTAAAGAAAACAAAAAAATATCGCTTAACATACGTTCGTTCGAACAGTGCCGCGCAGTGTTGTTAGTGCTTTATATGCCTATTTTTCTATTTTTCGTTACGCGAAAATAAAATAAAAATACCAACAAAGTGCATCAACCAGCAGTGCAGTGATCCGTGTTCTTATTATTCGCAAAACTAATACTAGTTTTGTTATTGTAATTTACGAAAAAAAAAATAAGAAAGAAAAGAAAATAAGAAAAAATACAATAACAATTCAACGGCTATTTGTCTAACGTTGAGTGGTCATAAAAAATAACAACAAACACACATCACTGCAGTGCCTTGTTAATGCTTAACCATTGGTTTGCGTTGGTAGGCATATACACACGTACGCACACACAACACGCGCTATATTAAGGGGACTCACGAATCGTGAAAACTTAAATTATTATTTTTGAAAAATATTTTTTTTTGGAAAAAAATAAATTTTAATTTTTTTTTTTTTGAGATTCCGGTTGTCTACGCAAATAATTTTCGCACACCCTACAATCGGTATTATCGATTATTTTTATTAAATTTATCGATTTTTTTATAATACGTTTAAAATATATTTCCTGTGGTTTTTTCTTAAAATTTTAAACTTATTTCGCAATTTTTTGTTAACTTGTTGCCGCTACGTGTGCATTTTACAGTCCATGCACCCTACATTCGGCATTTTTAACTAAAATTGCTATTTTTGAGGAAAATTTGATTTTTTTGATAATTTGTTCTAAATCTGTATATTCTTCCACAATATTTTTCTAAAATTTATAAAAATTTGTGTCCGCTTCGCTACACTGAGAGAAATTTTAGTGTATTTACGGTACACTGAGAAAAATTGTTGTTGAATTTTACATTAAATTTTTGAAAAGTCCATTAAATTTTCGTGTTTTGAGCACTTTTTATACATTTTGCTGCTAATTCTGAATAATTAAGTTATTCTTATCATTACAAATTTGAGTTTTTGAAATATATCTCCGATATATTTGCACAAATTGGTGCTTTTGCCTTAATTACACACACATATAATCTTTTTGAGTAACATTTGGTAATTTTTCTGTTTGTTTTGCTAATTTTATTAATCGGATAATATGTCGCTTACTCCTCTTGACTTTTTCATCCGAGCAACTGACGCTCTAGTCAAGTTCTCTGCCAAATTTTCTGACCTACGGGATGAAGACCTTGATATCTATTCGCTGGAGATTCAAGGAAGTGAAGCAAAAGAACT
>NW_026889606.1:0-13012 GCF_032173495.1 Musca vetustissima
AAAAATATGAATAGTAAAGAATGAAATAATTCTTAGAATTGTGAACAAGGAACTAATTAGGTATACGTTACATAACTACGATGACAAACTGCCAAAGGTTGAGCAAAGAATCTCCATACCATAAAATTTAGTTTGAAAGTTTTTGTTTTTTTCCATTTGAAATAGTTTTATTTGTTGAAGATTTTATCTTTCATGTTTTGGTCTCGTTTGAGTATATCGACTTGTAACCGGTGGGAAACACATGTCACCGGCCAAAAACTTGAAAGTATTTGCTCATCAAAGTCTCAACAATTCCGATTGATAAGATCTGTGAGTAGTGTTTTTTTTTAATAGTGAGCTATCACGGCACGACACGGGTCCCACTGACGATTATGTTGGCACAATAGTAGAAGAAGATTAAATTGGCTATGTTTTGTGGGCCAATTGAATCACCAACGTAGTGTTATTCTCGATAAATGGAAGGTCGAGAATCTCTTTCTACCATATGCCGGTAAAATGGGTCTGCCTCTCATAACAATATTCGGCTCGAAAACGTTGAATACTCTTGGAACATATTTAGAAAGATTTTAAAATGTTTTTCTGTTGTTATAATAATAAACCAAATTAATATGTCATATGCTCTCATACATGAAGGACCAAAGCGGATACATTCATAAGTGATTTCCAAAATTTTAACCCTTTACGAGGCAGACACCAAAAGGAATGGACCGATAAACCCTATCTTAGAATATCATGCAGATTTTGTAAAGAATATTGAATTGTATTATGTTCGGATCAAATCCAACGAGAGAGATGGCAGATACCATTCGCATAATCTAGGTCTCCATGTTATGCCTCTTCTAAAAAATGTAGGTAAAATGTTATATGGAATAGGAGACCTCACCAACGGATAAACATGTATGCTCCGATAACCCTCGGTCAAAGCTTAACAGTACCCATATTATTCGGTATTTGAATTTTCATTCTGTGGTAATTCTTCTCACAAAAAATAATCAGTATTTGTCCAATTTTAGAAAGCTCCCAGAGTAAAAAATCCATACCATATCATAGCGGTTAGCCCCATATAATGGTATAAGTGTATATAAGGGTATTTGCCCATTGTCAGTATTTTTTTTAACAACATCCCATTGTAGTGGTCCCCAAATTTTTGAAATTTGTATACCCTATACAGCCATGTTGTAACAGTATTACAGCTTTGTGTGGCCCCAGAAATTTGTAACGCCGCGATAACGACCGTCATATCTCGACTAGCTGACTCGATTCGATTTTCGTGGTAGTTGTGTATGGTATAATGTGGTTGGCCCCGTAAGACTATACTGCTCCGCGCACTGGTTTTTGTATAGGAAAGAGTTCTCAGTGGACTTGAGAAATTTGTCTATAGAAAAACCAGTAAGGAAAGTTCAAACGTCGAAATCGATAAAATCGGACGAAAATGTATTAGGTTGGGGAATAAGATATCCATTATTTTTTCGGCAGATGACTGTACTGATAGGAAGGGTCACATTTCGCAGTAAAAAACCAGTAAGGAAAGTAGTAAAGTCGGACGGAGCCGACTATATGATACCCTTCACCACTATGGGTATATTAAACAAGTCCATTAGCATGAAATTGGATGAAATAAAATATGTGATATTTATCTAAATGTGAATCTACCTAGATCTATCCATAAAGTATGTAAATCGACTTCAAACAAATATAAATAGGTCATCCGTTGGCCTATGTCTGTACTTCTAGAAAACGCAACTTGGCAGACATCATTCTAAGCTCAATTAAGTACGTTATCCCAATTTCGTGAAAATCGAAGGATATATAGAGACTTTGGTGCGCCATTTACATGAAATCGGACGAAACTATATATGGGAGCTATATCTAAATCTGGACCGATTTTCTCGAAAGTTGGCAGACATCATTGTAGGCTCAATTCAGTACGTTATGCCAAATTTCATGCAACTCGAAATATATATAGGGACTTTGGGGCACCATTTACATAAAATCGGACGAAACTATATATGGGAGCTATATCTAAATCTGGACCGATTTTCTCGAAAGTTGGCAGACATCATTCTAGGCTCAATTCAGCACGTTATGCCAAATTTCGTGCAACTCGAAAGATATATAGGGACATTGGGACTTGGCAGACATCATTATAGGCCTAAATGATTAGCCTGTACCAAATTTCGCAAATCGAAAGATATATAGGGACCGTTTACATTAAATCGGTTAAATATATATATGGGAGCTATATCTAAATCTGAACCGATTTTTCCCAATTTCAATAGGGTTCGTCCTTGGGCCGAATAAGTGACCTGTGCCAAATTTCATCCAATTCGGATCATAAATGCGACCTGTACTTTGTTTACAATTTAACATGGACAGACAGACGGACGGACATGCATAAATCGACTTAGAAAGTGATTCTATGCATATTCTCAAAAGGAACCATGGGACTATCTCGATTTTTTTTGCCTGTTACAAACATATGCACAAAGACATAATACCCTGTACCACAGTGTGGTGAAGGGTATAAATATTAGTAAATTTTAATCGAAATTTCCCAGTACTTTCAACAAATTATATTAAAGTGACATGAAACTTCATTTTGAGTGCATAGTGCCAAAGAATAAAATTTTCAAATTTCACTATGAGTCTCAAAACAAACTATATACATATTTAAATTCAATAGTTTTTTAGAAATTTGCTGTAAAAATTTAACATATTGACATATTGTTAATTAAACAACTTGCAGAAATGTGTTAAATTTTTAAATAATACAGCATCTTAGGAGTATTTCGTCAAAGACAAAATTATTCTATATCGAATTTCACTATTAGTTACAAAAGAAACGATTTTTGTAAATACGATATTTATTTGTAAAAAATATATCTAATTTTAGTTTAGCGGCAAAAATGTTTAGGTTTTAGGATAATAATTTTCTACTTACTCCTTAAATTATTATAAAAGAATTTCCATTTTTTTTTAATTTATTCTGGCCTACCCAAAGTACAAATTTCAACGGAATGTTATTTTTTTCTGCCAAGCCTAAGAAATCGATCAGATATAAATATCGAAACAGAATAGCATTTATAATAATAATGCCAACCTTATGGAAACATTATGCCATTATCAATAACTCGATGCGGAACTAAATATATCATCCTATTATTTAATATTATTTTAAAATTACTTTCCCTTTTTGCACTATGTGCTTTTAAAATGTTCATTATCTGCAAATGCTTTTTACATTATTTTTTTTTTTTTATATACCAGAAAAACACACCCACATCCCAGTATAAAATTACTATTTAATTTTATGATGTGGATCCTTGGTATTTGCACATTCTTCCATTATTTTCATTTCATTACCACAAAACAAAAAAGAGCGCGACAAAAAACCCAACTTCGTTATGGCTTTTCAAAATATTTAATCACGGATAACACTTTACTAGATTCCGCTGAATGAACTGAGGAGGATGGAAACACTTTTCAAGTTACTTTTTACTTTTATCTATAGTTTTTTTTTTTTTTTTTTTTTTGCAGTCAACTTACCCGAACTTTGCGTACTGTCTTCCTGCTATCGTTGCGTATATTTATGGTTACACAGACATCTTCGCCATGGGTATACCAGGCCTTATCCAAACTGGCACGTAATCCGACACGACCATCTTGCAGGAGGAAAGGTTTGTCCACGGCACCTTGTGGCCCACCGGTGCTGGGGCAGCTGGTAACACCGGCTACACTGTCATACTGTGTGCAATGGCGGTTGGATGAGGAGTGGGGTCGGCAGCAGGAGCATATCCGTAGATTGGCAAATGCAAAAAAACAAAGAACGTCATCAATGTTTTTGCAACAAAATTGGAACGGCAGTGGCAACAGCAAAACAAACCAGGACATCCATTATGGCCCCAAACGGATGTTGTCGTTGTTGTTATAATTACATTGCAGATAGCAAGAAACACAACCACAAAGAAAAAACGAGAAGAAGAATAAGAAAAAAAGAAACACCATGATAAGACAACAAGTTTGATGCTATAATGAAGAAAACGAAGATGGAAAACAGTAATGGTGTAGGAGGACGAAGAAAAACATCGGAGTGTTTACAAAGATGTTGCGGTGAAGTGAAATGAACATCCGTCCAATGTTGAGGACCCACATACCCTCACCCACCCAGAAAAATTCAATTAGTGGTTGTTGCATTCTGTCGGCATTCGATTTCAAAACGTTGTGCCTTTTTCTTTGCTGTTTCTTTGGCCATCATCATCATCATCATAACTCTTGCCATTCAGTCATCCATTGGCTGGGAAATCTTTCAAAGAATCAGCAGGAAAATGCAGCATTTACTTGCCTTTAGAGAACAAAAAGCTCGATAATAACATTTAATAACCACAATTAGTAAAGAAAGGTGAAAATTTAATGATGTTTGGAAATGTGATTAAGTTTCTTTGCAATGGAAAGACAGCCATCAAGAGGGTGGGGAATGAAAGGGGTAGGATTTTAATGGAAATGGAAAAATATATTTAAGTGGGATTAAATTTCGAAGAATCCCATTAAAAATTTTATTTGTAGCACCTCAAGAGGTATAATCGGATTTTTTTCTATAGAAAAAAAAATCACAGACCTCAGTTCACACTGAGGTACAATTTTTTTTCTATAGAAAAAAATTCACAGACCTCAGTTCACACTGAGGTACAATTTTTTTCTATAGAAAAAAATTCTCGCAGACATCAGTTCACACTGAGGTACAATTTTTTTCTATAGAAAAAAATTCTCGCAGACCTCAGTTCACACTGAGGTACAATTTTTTTCTATAGAAAAAAATTCTCGCAGACCTCAGTTCACACTGAGGTACAATTTTTTTTCTGTAGAAAAAAATTCACTGACCACTTTACATTTAAGCAATTTTATATATATATATATATATATATTATGTCTTTTTACACTGAATAAACTTTAACATAATCAATTTTCAAATCGGCCCGATCTAACCATGTTGTATTCGATTCATAGGCATTACGGAATTTCATCATTGCATACGTCTCTCCACCTTGCCATGGTTTCGGCTCTGACCATGCGTTATCATGAAAATTGAAAAGTCCACCAATTGCCTCACCGAACACCAAATAAAATTCCTGATCAAATGGTGCCCATTTGGTACCCCGCTGTAGGAAATTACGATTTGGTAACTGCTTATAACCAACTTTAAGATTTTGAAAACTCTCCTCATCGCTGTTCAATTCATAGCGGCAATATTCCACATTGTCCAGTGAGAATGTTATCATATTGGGTGTCCACAACATTTTATAATTATGGAACTCATCGGAAAGGTTTTGTGTGGTACTGTTGATACAAAACAGTAGGGAATACAATTCGGGGAATGAGTGTATCACAAGTCCGGTAATTAAATCTTTCTTCGGCCCATCATCCCTTGTCTGGCCAATACGCATTTGACCGGAATTATAATGTTTCATGCCGTATCGTGGATTATTCGGCTGCAATCACAGCTGAGGATACACCCAGATGGCCCGTGGCATTTTGGCGCGAACCTCAACATGACCATATTTAAAGGCGAATTTATTCTTGGATGTAAACTGAGCAGATATATAGGGTGGAATAATATCAACAAATGTTGGTTCAATGGAACATTCCCTGGAATCCATATCGCCGGTACAATTCAATCCCAAATTTAATGGTGCCCGTTCAGTTTCAAATTTCCCCAAAATGTTGTTCGGTTGATTTTGGTTTGATACGAACAATGCCTTTTTCAACCTTGAGCACATCCTCCACATCGTCAAGATAGAAGTTGAATTCATAGTCTGGTGAGTGAGGAATACGTCTTTCCGCTGTCCATTTTGTGGATCCAAGGAATGGCCTTCAAATTCTTCTTTGAATATTAATTGGCCGGCGCAGCGCATAGGAATACCATTCACAGTAGTGGCTGATTCTTTACAATTGTCTGATGACTTATCTGCATCTATGTTAGTGGTTGGACCTCCACAGTCCTGGGTCATTGCTGATGCAACTACCCCATAGAGCAGGATGGCTATTACGAAGGTCCTTTATGTGGATGTTTTCGATTTGAATACGTATGCTTTGCCTGGGTGCTGGAATATTTATTTAAAAATTTCTGCCCAGCAATTCCGCCACTGCATCCAATAATTTTCTTTGTTTATATTCAAGGTGTTGATACAGTTTTTTATTGGGTTTTTTCGTTGGTTCTTCCGAGTAAAATCACAGTGACGTGTAATTTCCATTTTATTATTAGAAAATTTACACTCTCTAATTTAGAATAATATGAAGCCCCTCACCTCCAATGCATGCCAGCAGCACTTGGCATTTCACATTCACTTGTGTGGGGCACACAAGTGATTTAATTGAATTAAATTGTTTGCACACAAAAAAGTGAATCTGCTCCACAGAGGGCTGTGGCCAATGACAAGCGACCACAAACATGACCTGTAACAATCATATTACAGGTCAAGATTGTGGTTCCATCGGCAATGAACCAGGACTTAGGGGAAACAGAAAGCAGTTATATGGAGGAATCAGTCACAGTGGTACATGGTGTTCTCATGCGCTGTACCGGTCATTTAATATTTAAAGAATAATATAATATCTTTGATCCTCAAAAATGGACATCGTTCAATTTTTGACGATGGGGAGGACATCCTCAAACTTGAAAATGCCATTGTCCGCATCAAACCAAAATCAATATAATAGCATTTGGGGAAATAGGCAACTAAAAGATCACCACTAAATTTGGGATTAAATTTTAGCGCTGATATGGATTCCAATGAATGTTCGATTCCCTTGAGGGGACCCCGCCCATTCTCGGTGTCAAAAGTTTTATTTGATTCAATTCGAATCTACTCTAATTCTAGAATGTCCTACAAAATTTCAAGTGAAAATCTCAAGAACTTTTAAAGATATAGCCGATTTATTGTGTCAGCATCAAGTGACGGCTGAAAGGCTTCTCAAACTTTAAATTCGGTTTTCTGCAAACATTGGTTTTGGGAATCGCCGGCATAACTCAAAAACTAATAACCCAATCGAAATTTTTACACGTTTCTCTGTGAGTGTATGAACTAGGATAAAGCCAATTGGTGAAGATCTTATTTTGAAGAGTCTTATTTTTTAACTTGGTTTTTGGTCAAAAATCGGCGATTTTCCAAACATATTTTTTCTAAGGTCCGCCATTTTTCCCTTAAACCAAAATTATATAAAATTGTTTCACTCTTCATCTTTGCACAGTTTACATCAGTAAATAGTCAGATCAGATTGAGGTTTGTGCCAAAATGTCATGACCCATTTGGATATGTCCACAGTTGTGGTTGCAACCCACTAGTCCACGATACGGCAGGAAGTATTATAATTCCGATCAAATGCGTATTGCGCAGACAAGGGATGATGGAGCCAAGAATGATTTATTTAACGAACTTGTTATACACTCGTTTCCAAAATCATATTCTCTTTTGCTTTGTGTTAATAGTACCCAACAAAATTTATTCGATCTATGAATTGTGGTTGACTTTCAATATTGTCCAGATGAGAAGAGTTTTGAAAATCGTAAAGGTGGTTATTTTGCATTACAAAATCGTAATTACCTAAATCATAATACCATTCGATTAGGAATTTTATTTAGTGTTTGGTGAGGAGTCAGAGTGAAGTCAGGAAATTCTACCAACAACTAAAACACCAAACCGAAGGCTGTGATGCAGGATTTCCTCCTGTAGAGATGAATATGGAAACCTGGTGTCAGATACAGATAGCGTGTTGATGATCTGGAAGGAGCATTTTTAAAAGATTCTGGTATCAAATAGTGGCGTTGAAGAAGATAACCCAGAATCAATAAGAGATGATGGTATACATTGTATACCACCTAACCTAGATGAGGTGGGAGTCGCAATTAAACGGCTGAAGAACATTAAAGCAGCAGGTGCCGATGGATTACCAGCCGAACTGTTAAACACCGGTAGACAGATGCTGGTCAGGAGCATGCACTTGCTAATAAGTATAAATTGACTAGAGGAATTCATACCCAATGATTGGAAACTCATCATCCTGTGTCCCGTGCACAAAAAAGGAGACAAGATGATATGCAAAATTTTAATAATTTAGCACTAGAGGGAGAGGAACAATGCATCATATATTTAGGCATGATATGGGTTACATAATGAAATATCGTTATGCAAAGTTAACCAAATTTCCCCACTAAAAATTATAAATATAGGTCCACTTTTTCTGGTAGCCCCCATATTACAGTACCTTCCAAATTTTCAGTTTTTAGGGTGTTTTGACCAGATTTTTTCACCGAATTGGGTGTAATTTAGTACTTTGAGTTTTTGGGTATCAAATCTCTCCACAAAAAATTATGAATATAGGTCAATTTTTTCGGGTAGCCCTCATGTAAGGGTACCCCCAATTTTCGATATTTTGGGGTTCATGATTTGTAATTTGTTATTTTGTAGTCGTATATGGTAACAAATCTCCCTACTAAAAATTTTTAATATTCACCGCCTTTTAGGGTTAGTCCCTTTATAACCTCCTTTTTTATTTTAAAATAGTTAGCTGATTTTTTCCGTGTGTTGGGGTTATCCCATATAGCTGTATTCCACCATAGTAGGGGAGATATTCGGTAGACGAAATTTTCAGTTTATACCCCACATAGTATGAAATTCTAAAACGATTTAGTCGATTTAGCCATATGTTGTAATCATTTTTCTATCGAAGGATATCGACTATATCGACCCGCATTTAGGCCCAGGTCCTACATAAAACATTCTACATATTTAATATTTAGTGTGATGCACGGCATTGGGATTCAAAGCTAAAATATTAGCTTGGAACTTGAGCTATATCAGCCCTTAATTATATAATGAAAACACCAAGTATTCGCTAATTCCTACACAATGTTTGTCAATATTGGTCCCGCTTTAGTATGCCTCATATATAATATTGCCCTCTAAATTGGAGTATTTTCAGGATTTTATGCATGGATTTTATGAAGAGTTGTCGTTATAAGTTTTATTTCAAAAATTTGGCAGTATTTCTATGGTGGAGGGTAGCCAAAGTTCGGCCCGGCCGAACTTAACGCTTTTTTACTTGTTAGGTGTCAAATATTCCTACCAAAAATGTACCATGACATAGCCCGCCATATATAAAATACCTGAACGATTCTATACCAATTTTCCAACCTGATTTTGTTTTTTCTTGGCATTCCGGGATATTGACGGAAGAAAACCTTTTTTCACACAACATTTTTTTAATATAAGTCCATGTTTCTACATAGCTCCGTACAACGGGCACGTTTCATTTTCAGTATGTTGAAGGTCGTAGACCAAATTTCTGACGTGAGTGTTTGATGTTTGGAATATTGTTATCTCCAGGCGAAATTCACAATGTCATAATCCATATAAAGGCTAATAACTTCAAAATACTTAAAATAGGGAAAAATCTATATACGGGATCTGTGTAGACTATATATATTTGCCATATATATTAAAATATTGGTCTTTATTAATAGTATTCGATCAGGAGGTATTTCATTCTCCGAAGTAGTTTTAATAGTTTAGTTTTAATTTCGAAACATATATTCGATTTTTTGAAACCGAGAATGGTTGGGTATCTTAAAATTGCCTTCCACTGGTAGATGCCAAAAAATTGGGATTTTTTTGTCAAAAAAATTTACATAAAAATATAATTAAATTAGAATTTAATTTACCGCAAAATTAAAAAAAATAGAGCTCCAATTGTTAAGTCCACAGTATAAATTAAAAATCAGAAATAAGTCTTTTTTTAATTATCTGTTTCTTTTTCGAAATGACCTTAAATCTAGAAAATAAAAGAATTATAAAGGGTATTCAGGAATGAATAAGGACATTGTTAATGAATATCAGAATTCATCAAATTCGTTGGAAAATGTACCAAAATCCCTTAAAATACCGAATAATGGGAGTATCGTTATTTGGTGTATACCCCGAAACTTTAGGCAATATTGATCAATCAATAGTTTCTGCCCAATGAGAATCCCAAAGTATCAATTTACTGCCTATTAGATTAAAAACGTTCTTGAACTCCTCAAATAACTGAAATTCTGGAGGTACCGTTATATCCCGAAACTTTGACCAATTTCGGGTAAAGAAATTTGCTATGCAATGCAATTTTCAATATCAGTACTTTCTAAAATATCCTCAATGTATGTATTAAAAAAAAATAAATCGAAGAATAATACTATATTTTTGCCGTTTCTTCTGTATACGAAAGCGAAATATATTTAAAAATCTTCACTCATGCAAAACCGACGAACATTTTTTCAAACATACTCCTCCTATGGAAAAAAACAATAAAGAACAATTTTTCATCACATGACATTCTTACCTCCTGAAATGATTTACTATAATTGTAAAATGGATCACTGGGACACTTTTCCACTTCGCTTTTGCTGCGACCAAAACGGCTGCTAAAACGAAAGGATTTCGGTGATAGACGTAATTTGGGAAATGAATCTCCACGTTCAGATTTGCGGCTTTTGCCGCCACACGAGGAGGTGGATGAGGGTGCCACTGATATTGACGAATCATGATGGCCATGTGCTGTCACTGCTTCCGATGAATTTGAATGATGAGATGTCGCTGACGCTGCTGCCGATGTGCTGGTATTTGATGAAGACGAGGCAACGGCTGTGGTCTGGGTGCAGGCCAATGTAACGGGTGGCGAGGAAACGGGATTGTTAAAGAGAGCTGCAAAATTTTCCGGACCATGAATGCCATGATTGAAAACATCAGTGCGGTAGATGACACGAACACCCATTTTAACGGAAGCACGACGATGGAATTTTTCATCAGTTTTATCGGCTGTTAAAAGAAATGAAACAAAAGAAACAAGCAATAAATAAAATGATTGAAATATTCCACAAAAAAGGATCAAAGGATATAGTGAGGAAAAGAAACATGTTATTTAAATTTCAAAGGACAATTTTTTGTAAGTAACTTTTTTCATTCTTCTTTGCTCATAGCCCCCAAACCAAACGTGTTTGGTTTATTTTTCTTCTTCTTTTTTCCCATGGAAAACCTTTTAAAATATTCATGAAAATTTCATTTTATAGGCAATACCAAAACACCATAACCAGGCAACGTGCCATTCAATACTTTATTTTTTGTAAATCTACCGCCCTTACTTTAATTTCCCTACCCTTTTGCAATATTCTGAGTGTGCTTATCATAGATGAACTTTTTTCTTTTCACTTTTTCCTCCTTTCCATTCTCGCTTTTTCTCCACATCTTCCTTCTTAAAATAGACAGTTTGACATTAATAGACAGTCATGTTTCTATGCCTGTCCATTTAACCCAGAGGTCACATTAAAGTTAAAGTGCATTTGGCTTTCGAAAACAGGTTCACATCCCAAAGAAAATAACTGCAAAAACTACAACAACAGAAATAGAAAAGTAGTAACAAAAAAGTTGGTAATTTTAACCGGAAAGTCCACAAAGTTTTTTATTTGTGTGTGAGTGCCAACTAAGCGTAAAAGTTTGAAGTAGTAAATGTAATTTTTACGTGATTTTTTTTAAATGTGAAGCAAAAGTTCTGTTTTACTATTACATGGAACTGCAGGTTGAACGATGGAAAGTAGTTTCCCAAAGGAACAAGTAAATGGCTAACTTGTATAATTCTGAAAAATACTTAATAGGATAATAAATCTAAGAGAATCACAAGGTTTTTTTATTAAAGACCAAAAGGATATTTTTGCAGAAGAACCAAAAGGGAGTTCGTATAAAAGATCCGATGATCTTCTTTCAGGACCAGAAAGTCCTCTCCCAAAATCGTAGTGTCTTCTTATAGAAGACCAAGATGCCTTCTGGAAAAAATATTTAAAAAAACAGTGAGCGGAGCAGTATAGTCGGACGGGGCCGACCATACGATACCCTACACAACTACCACGGAACTCAAATTTTCTGCGGATGTTTATTCCGAGCCTGGGCAATATTTCGTGATAGGTTAAACAACACTTCTTCCTCACACTGATATATTTTCCGGATATTACGAGTATTTAGCACAGCTATTGTCCAGATTCCCTTCACCGTGGGTTGTGTTGTGATGCTCGGCTTTCATTTCTAGTCTATAGATCGACCAAAAAAAAATTAAGTTTTCGGTCCACTTCATACCAAAATTATTATCAAACCTCATGGAACATTTCAAAGCGATCAGAGCTATAGTTCCGATCTCTAGAGTGATAATGGGTTACTAAATAATATACGACTACGGAGATACAACAATATAATTGGTATTAATTTAAAGGTCAACCTCTCGTCTTGGATATAATATCAAGTTCTCGGGTGTATGTCTTTCAGGGGTAAATACGCTATAGAATACAAATTTTGTCATTTTCCACACAAAAGTCAGGGTCCATTTGACCCGCTAAATATTGACCGATCTTTATAAAAACAGGCATGCTTATTCTTTGACCCGATCCCCTTCTCCATGCAAAATTTCACGATGTTCGGGCCATTATTGCGGACTCTGGAGCGACCAGAAAAACCGATAAAAATTTAGTATTTGTTCCATTTCATTTCCCCTAAATATTAACCGATCTTTCCCAAAAACATTGGCCAGAACCCATTCTACATGCAAAATTTCGTGAAGATTGGTCCATAACTGTGGTCTGTATCGTGTTTACAAATTATAATGGATAGACGGACGGACGGACACACATGTCTAGATCGACTCAGCTAGTGGAGATATGACGATCGGTATACTTAAAGGTGGGTATAGGACCAATATTTCGCGGCGTTACCAACTTTTGGGGCTGCACAAAGCTATAATATCCTGACAACATAGTTGTGTAGGGTATAAAAATCCATGATCTGATAGTCCTTAAAAAATATTTTTAATAAATCTATGCCTTGATGTTCTCTTGAAAAAAAAAACATTTACAAAAAAATTCATAATCTGATGGTTCTTAAAAAATATTTTTTTTAAATCAACGTCTTAATGTTCATTAGATATAAAAATAATTCGGGAT
>NW_026889607.1:0-13100 GCF_032173495.1 Musca vetustissima
AAAATGCCAAATTACACGAATTCGGTTGAAAAATGCGCTCAAGAACCCCAAAATACCGAAAATTGGGAGTACCCTTATATGGGGGCTACCCGAAAACATAGACCTATATTTATAATTTTTAGTGGAGAAATTTGGTATCCAATAAGAACCCATTGTACCAAATTCCAGCGAATTCGGTTTAAAAACGCGCCTTATCCACACCCCCTCCCCCAAAAAAATACGGTAAATTGGGGGTACCGTATATATGGGGCCTACCAGAAAAAGTGGACCGATATTTATTATTTTTAGTGGAGACATTTGATACCCAAAAATAACCCAATGTACAAAAAAACGCGCTCAAGAACTCCAAAATATCGAAAATTGGGCGGTACCCTTATATCGGGGCTATGCCTAAACGTGGACCGATGTAGCCCATCTTCGAACTTGACCTGCCTGAAGACAAAAGACGACTCTATGCTAAATTTTGGTGATCTATCTCAATTCCTTCTAATTTTCAGCACAGCCCTTCTAATTACTTGTTGCACTGTTCGGCTTTCTATTATGGCCTATAGATCCGCCCAAAAAAAACACAAAAAAATAAGTTTTCGGTCCACTTCATCCCAAAATGATTATGTGATCATCATTGAAAATTATAGGCGTTGTCCTTGACAATATTTGGATCCTCATGGAAATACGTAAGCCTGTAAATATTTACGTGCAACTCAAACATCCGAGTACATACGACAATGGTATCAATTTAAAGGTCAATTCTCGGGTCTATGTCCTTCAGGGGTAAATATATACGCTAAAGAATACAAATTTTGTAATTTTTCACACAAAAGTCAGGGTCCATTTGACCCGCCAAATATTGACCGATCTTTATCAAGACTGGCATGCTTATTCTTTGGCCCGATCCCCTTTTGACTGCGGCCTCTGGAGCGACCAGAAAAACCGACAAAAATTAAGTATTAGATCCATTTTATCCCCTAAATATTAACCGATCTTTACCAAAAGCAATAGGGGACTTCATTGACCAGAACCCATCCTACATGCAAAAGTTCGTGAAGATTGGTCCATAACTGTGGCCTGTACGTGCTTACAAATTATTATGTCTAGATCGACTAAGCTAGTCGAGATATGACGATCGGTATACTTAAAAGTGGGCCTAGGACCAATATATCGCGGCGTTACAAACTTTTGGGGCTGCACAAAGCTATAATACCCTGACAACATAGTTATGTATAGTATAAAAAATAATTTTTTAAAAGATCTAAAAAGGACTGTTCATAGAATGAAGACAAATGTCGAACTTTGACAAATTTGAATTTAATTCGCATATGCAAGTTTGTCATCAGGGCGGAATAAATACAAGTTATCAACGTACGACCTTTGTAAAGCCACATAGCCCAATATGGCTGAAGAGCCGCTTAACCAACGGCGAAACGCATCGCATAATGGTGGGTACGTAAGTTCTTCTCCTGGCTTTCCTTTTCGTTGCAAAACTTAGATCATCAAGCTCGACTCGAAAGAGTATAATCACTTGAGTTTTTTTAATCCTCGCCTTTGAAAAAATATATTTATTTTAATCTACTCTTTGAGTTTTATATAAAATTTTACGAAAAAATATTTTTAAAAATTCTAATTCTTGAAAAAATGTTTTTATAAAAGTAAACTACATATTTGAAATAATAATTAAAAAAATCATGCTTTTAAATATATTTTTAAAAATGTCTTCGCTTTTTTGTAGTAAAGAAACAGCAAAAACACTTAGAAATATATTTCCAATTCGAAGAATAGTTCCCTTTGTGCAATGTGCCTTTCCTTAATGCATCATATTTTAATTAAATATTTAAATATTGACCTAATTACTACAGCAGTCCCGAATTTTTTCCCCCAAAAAATACTTTCTCTGCTCTGCAGCTGCTGATGAAAGTTTGCCGATAACAAAGTTGAAGCAATGAAGAAGCCACTTTCGGTATTTTTATGTGTACCAACTTCAGTTTTTGCATACCATCACAACTGATTTCCTCCTCCTTCGCACACCACCACTCCGGGAACACTGCAACGAATCTGTGTTTGTTTACATCATCATGCCTTCCTCATAGAGGTCCATAAAGTTGGGGGCCATATTTTCTGTTGATGGCAAATTTTTGTGTGGGCGTGCGCAATGCAAGTCTTCAACAATGGAACAGCTGAACGAACAGCCAGCCTGTCAGAACTACAGCAACAACAAACAAATAAGAAATATTTTCAATTGTTTCAGTTCTCAGTTTCATTTTTTTCGAACATGACTTTAACCTCAACAAAACTGAAGTGCAATAAATTTTATCTAACAGAACGACCACTGTTAGAGGCCATAAATCATTTCACGTCACAGCACAAAATGTTAAATGTTGACATAATCAACATCAACAGCAGCAGCAACAACAACAGTGACAACAAAACTATTGACTGCTCGAGCGAGCTTTCCAGCTTCATCGCCGTTTACTTTTGTTTTCATTTTCAATTGTTTGTTGTTATTGCTGTTGTCACGTTTCCAATGCAACCCGGCTGTCATAACAACAACTTATCTGCATGTGTGTTAAGCTGTTGTGTCGTCATCTGCATGTTTGATGCTCCAGTTGTGGGTGCTTCTGTTTACATTGTTTGCCATTAGGCCCACAGAATGCTGCTATGCTTTTGGTTGTGTTATTTTTAAGGTGTTTGTTGCGTTCCAACTTCATTTGCATTGTTTCATACCAATCGGTTTGATACAAGAAAAGACCCGGTACTACTCAAACCATATGTTACAACTTAACGTTTGTGGTATATGGGAGAGATGGAAAAGCTTTCTTGTTTTGTTGAGCAGAGAGAGAGAGCTGGTATATGGTGCTAAGCGAAAGAGCTTTGATGAAAAATGCCGTTATTTGGCACAATGGGGTATGTTTTTAACATATTTTTCGAGGACCAAAGAAAATGTTGGGATACAATTATGGCGGAGGACAAAATAATTAAATTATTTAATATGAAGTAATTAATAAGATTTAAAGTAATTAATTTAAATTTAATTAATAAAAATTAAAAATAGAATATGGAAATCTTATTCTATAAAAAAGACAGATCATCACTAAATCTGTCAGTCACAGATCATCGCCCAGACGAAACGGCTGAAGCTAGAAGCTTGAAATTTTGAGTGTGGGCTGTTGTGGGTGTGCAGGCGTGAGATAAGGTTGGGTTTTTGGAAATTCGAACTAGAATGGTACGAAAAGTACTAAAATGTACCAAATATGTACACTTTGTATTAGGCGAGCGGGAAGAGCTAGAAATGTGGGTCACTTTTGAAAAGTTAGAAAGATGTACAAAAGGTTTTTAGCGAAAATTTACAAAATTTAGTTCTAATTGTACATATATAGTTAGAATCTTGAAATTTTATATGGAATATAGGTTGAGAAGTGGTGTTAATGTATGTAAATAGTTTAATAAATTCGTACTTATGTGTATAAAAAGTACAAAATTGTACTAAATTTTATACTATTTGCTTTTAGTTGAGCGTATAGAGATGGAATCCTGAAAATGGGAATTAGGACTACTATTGGAGGTAGGATTGAGGTAGCTTTAAAAAAACGTAACTATGTGTACGAAAAGTTCTAAATGGTACATAATTTGGTGTGAGTTGGATTAAGGTGAACAGATTGAGATGGAGTCTTCAAATTAGGAATTAAAATGAGGTAGTTTAAGAGATAAAAAAAAAACCTAAAACTTGAAATAATGGTTACTGTTGGAATGTAGAACTGAGATTTGAGAGTAGTTTTTAAAATTCTTATTTATAATCGGTTTTACGGTACGGTACTAAATTCTGTAGGGGAGAATAAATTTTAACAAAGAGGTACATATGTAACCTTTAAAATGAATATACATATGACATACTTTAAGCTTAATATACATATTTTATTGCTGTTTTAATGGACGAAGTCAAAAAAACTTCGTTTTTTACAGGAGTTTACTGGGTATGTTCAAAGGTGCCCCCCTGTGGTATTTTACGGAAATTTATTAAACTTTTTTGTAGTAAATATATATGAAAGAAAATACATTAGATATGTTTGAAATGATTGTTGGAATGCAAAAAAAATTGTTTATCAAAAGAAAACTATCACTGAATTCTTCCTGCGCCTTTACAACCAAAAAATTAAAAGTTTACAATTGCAGTGCGAAAACATAGTCACTCATGTAAATTTTGTCGACAACTGAAAAAGCTAGCCAAAATGTTTTACGCAGATAAAGAAACAGAATAACACACAAAAACATTGGTTGCGGGTCGGAAAAATTTTAAACCGAGATTTCATGAGCGCTGTTCAAAGGTGCCCCACGTTCAAAGTTGCCCCCATCTCCCCTACAATTTGTTTTTTTGTGAACTGATAGAGCTGAAATCCTGAATATTGGAATAAAAATTACTGTTAAAGTGTAGGCTTGATATAGTGTCGGAAATTCGTACTTTTGGGTAAAAGTACTAAATTTGGTGAAATTAGAAGTACGATTTATATATGGCTGTAGTCTTGAAAATCTGTACTTATGTGGGCATTTGCTAAAATATATAATTGGCATTTTGATTACTTTTGAATTTTCTTACGATCAAAAGTCGACTTCGGCTTTTCAATACAAAAATTCGATTAAACAAAAGTCGCTTTGCTTATCCCTATTTAGGTGCACTTAGCTATGGATTATCGGCCACTTGTCGGAGCAACCTCTTTTCGTCTCTTATATTGAATATTTTTTGTCGCTGGTTTTCAGCTTGCTGCAAATTCGATTCTCGGTTTGTGCCTCAAAATTATTTTTTGGATAGCAGATCGAGTAATATTGAGTATTTCCACTATTTTGCGTTGAGATTTTCCCAGTACAGCATGGTGAAGAAGTAATTTTCTATTGACAATAGTTGGGTGGCGTCCTAGGGTCTCAAATTCTCGCGATGTTTATCCAAGCAAAATCACGCATAAAATTTTTGGTGTAATATTTAACTTCATATTATATGTGAAGAGTAGCTATTAATCGTTATTAAGTTGTAAATAATAGCGGTAGATGCTTTTCACTGTGAGGTTGCAATTGCTTTTCTTTCACAATTATTATTTTTATACCCTACACAATTATGTTGTCAGGGTATTATAGCTTTGTGCAGCCCTATGAGTTTGTAACGTTTGTGTTGGAACGCCTTTTGGTGACCAGTAATAATTTGGATGATCGCATTTTTGAGCTGTTGAAAGAGGCTAGAAATCTGAAAGTGTTCTATGCGGCCTATAATAAAATTTCCGCCATACCTGAGGGTTGCTTCGAAAGATTGGAAAAATTGGAGGAGTTGATGTTGTCGGGAAATTTGATGCAACAACTTCCGCCCGGTATTTGTGAGCTATTTGTTGTTGCTATTTGTTTGTTGTTAATTACTCCTCAGCTGAGTAAATTATCGACCTTAAGGGTACTCGACTTGGTCCACAACCATTTGGACCACTTGGATTTGATGAGTTTGGTACCGCAAATATAGGTTTAGACCTACCTTTAAGTATACCGATCGTCATATCTTGACTGGCTAAGTCATGTGAGTCCGTCTGTCCAAAGGACCAAAAACTTTATTTTTTATCTGTTTTTCTGACCGCTCCGTTGCCACAATTTTTACCCGAACAACACTAAATTACACAGCAGGAAGCGAATTTGGCTAGGGAATGAGCATGACAGTTTTGTGTGAAAAATTACAAAATTTGTACTCTGGGGCGTATATATTTACTGAAGAAGGACATAGACCCGAGAAGTTGATAGCATATTTAAGAGGAGTGGTTGACCTTTAAATTGGCGTCAATTATATTGTGTTCGGAGTTATCTGTTATTATTTAGAAGCGTATTACCCACAAGAGGAGGGAAATGTCGCGCTAATCTCTTTGAAATTTTACATGAAGTTCCGGTTATGGCCAAAGACGACGTCTATAATTTTCGGTGATATTGAGATGATATTTAGCGGGTGCAATGAACTGAAATCTTTATTTTTGCCACATTTTCTACAGGCGATTATTATATGCAGAACATCATATATTTCACGTTGAAGGGGATCTGACCAAATACATACAACGACTGTTTAGATGATGATTGTTTAATATTCCGAGGGTCAAAATCTAAAGTGACCACATTTTTATTTTATGGCGAAAATATTCAAATCGCGAAAAAAAGATTAAAAATACCAGAGTTAGAAAGTGCAACTATTGACCTAGATCCGGTCAAGAGGATGCAAATATCAAGAATTCTTGCCCAAGCTCAGAAACATAGAACCGCAGAAACTAGTCTTTGGTGGTAGTTGTGTAGGGTATAATATGGTCGGACGCGTCCAATTTTACTATATACGTCCACTGGATCCGCCCACTGGCAATTTTAAGTTAGAATGTTCACATATAAAAAAGGATAACATTTTATTCATTAATTAATACGAACGTATGTCATTTTTATAATGAAAAAATCAAGTGGATACTTTTGACCGTGGCTCAACGTATGTTTGTCTTTACTTTCCTAATTCTGACTTGAAAAAAATCGGGCATTATTTGCTTTGATTTCTTAAAATATGGCATCTCTTACATTTAATATTTTTATACCCTACACAACTATGTTGTCAGGGTATTATAGCTTTGTGCAGCCCCAAAAGTTTGTAACGCCGCGAAATATTGGTCCTAGACCCACCTTTAAGTATACCAATCGTCATATCTCGACTAGCTGAGTCGATCTAGACATGTGTGTCCGTCCGTCTGTCCATTATAATTTGTAAACACGATACAGGCCACAGTTATGGACCTATCTTCACGAAATTTTGCATGTAGGATGGGTTCTGGCCAATGAAGACTCCTATTGTTTTTGGAAAAGATCGGTTAATATTTAGGGGATGAAATGGACCAAAAACTTTATTTTTGTCGGTTTTTCTGGTCGCTCCAGAGGCCGCAATTATGGCCCAAACACCGCGAATTTTTGCATGGAGAAGGGGATTGGGCCGAAGAATAAGCATACCTGTTTTGATAAAGATCGGTCAATATTTAGCGGGTCAAATGGACCCTAACTTTTGTGTGAAAAATTACAAAATTTGTATTCTATAGCGTATATATTTACCACTGAAGGACATAGACCCGAGAAGTTGATAGTATATCCAAGAGTAGTGGTTGACCTTTAAATTGATACCAATTATATTGCCGTAGATACTCGGATGCGGGAGTTACACTTAAATATTTACAGGTGCTTACGTATTTATATATTATTTCGTAACCTATTACTACACTGGAGGGCGGAAATATAGAGCTGATCGCTTTGAAATGTTCCATGCGGTTCCAGTTATGGTCAAGGACAACGCCTAAAATGTTAGGTGATGATCAGATAATAATTTTTCGGATAAAGTGGACCGAAAACTTAATTATTTGTACTTTTCGAGTCGAAAGCCGAACATCACAACACAACCCACGGTGAAGGGAATCTGGACAAGTAATTAGAGGGGTTGTACTGATTATTAGTAACATTTGCTGACCACTAGCCGGTCAAAAGTGTGCAAATATCGCGAAATATTGCCCAATCTCAGAATATAGAACCACAGAAAGTTAGATTTTAATGGTTTTCTACATTATTTGTAATACATTTTTAAAATAGTTTTTTCTTCTTTTTTTACAGGTAAGTCTTTAAGACAATTTTTTGGACACAATGGTCATCATTCGTATGTTGATCAAAAACAAATGCAATGTAAGTTTAATGTCTTGTAAATTATTTCCATGAAATATAAATATATGTTTATATATTGCTTCAAACAATTATAATGTCAATATTTGAAAAATTACTATTGAGATATTTTAGTAAAATTTATCAAATCTCTATTTTCCTCTTTCATAATGAGCCTTCCCCATTAAAAAATATATCAACATCTTCCCGTTGGCATACCTTCCCCAATGTTTGTTTACAAAATAAACAACTCTTATCAGAATAGTTTTCCGCTCTCATTGTTCAGCTCTCTCTCTCTCTCACGTTGTTATGTATGACTCTCTGTCCTTATGTTCGTTGAAGTTACAATCAAACAGGTTTGTAACAAACATGTTTAACTCGCTGTTCGAAGGCGGGTGTTTTTTCGTGTGGGTTGGCAGGTGTAAAATGCGGAAATTTAGTTGCAAACCACACGTTGTCGTCGTCGTTGAGCCATTGAAGGCATTTCTTTGTTGTGTTTTTAAATTTCGTCCAAACGTCGTGAAAGAAAGGCAGGAATAACAGAATAAGCGCGCGTCGTTGAAGCTTAATTCTTATAAGAAACAAAAAAATACAAAACGAGTGCTAAAGGAAATTTAACGAGAAATAAAAAAAAACAAATCGTGGTTCAGAATTTCGTGTGTGAGGGAAATGAGCTTTAATTAATTAATTTTTTAATTAAAGCAAATCAGCAGTAGATGTGATCCGCCAAAAGCTCAAAACACACACCAAAATCTGTTTTGAGCTAGAAAAAAGAAATATTGAAATCCCCCCAAAAAAAGTGTAAATGTTTATTTTCTATTTTTAAATTACAAAAATAATAAAAAATTATCACCTTCTACAAAAAAAAAAAAATAATAATAAAAATAAGAAAATAAAAAAATAAATAAAATACATAAAAGAAAAAGGTCTTTGTTCGCTTTAATGGTGCTAAATGGTCGTGGTGTCATATTTTTTCATTTTTTTCTTGCGATTATAAAATAATAATTATAACAGATTTTCAAAAGTGTATTTTGTTGTATGGTTATGTATGTGTGTGGGTGTCTTCTAAAAAACGCGTGTGACAAGTGCTAATTAATATTTATCAACATGAAAGAAAAAAGTGGGAATATTTTCATTTTGTTAAAAAAAACAACAAATGTGTTAATTTGTTTTCCTGAATTCAACAAAAAGTTAGGATAGATTTTATTTGACCAACAATCGGAACTGACCTATATCTTTGCACATGAATATATATGTTTGTTTCTCAAAAAAAAGAATAAATATAAAACGGTTGTTGTGTAATCTTCGAGGCATACTATATACTACATATGTATGTACATATGTACGGGCATTTGTATATAAATAGGCCTTCATTAATTCCGACACATGCCCACTCTAGTTGAATTGTTTTATGAAAATAAAAAAAGATTAAAACCAAAAATAATGTGCAAAGAATAACTAATTTTAAATACATTGTGGTTTTGTAAAAAAAAATAAAAAATATATTTTACAAAAACAACAACTAGGTTTTTGTGTGTGTGTGTGAAATAGCTAAGTGTCCCTCTTGTGCTGTGAATATTCATTTGTTGGTGATTATTTGATGAGAATTCAAATACAAATAATACACACAATAAAGAAAAGTGCGTTCTGGTTGTTATTTCATTAATATGCGTGGTGTATAATTCTCATTCACTTGGTGTGAAGTTTCAATCAAAACTAAAATTATGTTTAATTGAAGGAATAATTGCTTATGGGATTAATTATTGGAATATAAAATAAAGCTATATATAAAATTGCAGGGCCCAATTGACAATATTCATGGACCTTTGAACCATTCAAAGAACTATTTCACACTGAATATCCAAAAATTATCATGTTAATGATTATAAAGTCTTTATAAATTTCTTGTGGAGTAAAATTATTACAATTTAAATTAAAAAATTAAAATTATTATTACATATTAAAAAATTATTATGCCGTTTTCGTTTCCAAAGCCTCATATTGTCGATCAGAGAAATATTGCATGTCGATTTATACCATGGCTCAATAATAAGGTCGTCCGATAAGAGCAGATGATTTCACTCCCATGTTTTAAATTTTATAATTAATCATATAAAAAAGTGAATAGAAATTCCTCATACTCATACAAGACTTGTTTAACGGACCTAGATCTACATAAGTCCGTCTGCTTGTTAATATCATATTGCAGCTTCGAATATTTAAATAATGTTCTGAAAAATTTCACATACCATGCTTACTGCTCCCAGGATGTTCGGCTTTGACAATGAAAAGAAATATCCCCTGCATAAAGATTTGACCAAATTGTCGGTATTACAGTTAGTACACCTCCCATTTCCGATGGGAAAACTCTCCACAGATCAAATTTTATTATTAGAACAAAGAGTTTATTGATAAGTATTGTGTGTTTGAGATTAGGCTAAGCAAGAGTTGTTTAAGTAGTACCTAAAGAAGACCTAAAGAAGAATGTCTGACAATGGCCCAATGACATTTTTATACCCTTCACCACACTGTGGTACAGGGTATTATGTCTTTGTGCATATGTTTGTAACAGGCAAAAGGGAACGAGATAGACACATGGTATCTTTTGAGAATAAGCATAGAATCACTTTCTGAGTCGATTTATTCATGTCCGTCCATGTAGTTTTGTGAGAAAGTACAGGTCGCATTTATCATCCGATTTGGATAAAATTTGGCATAGGTCACTTATTTGTTCCAAGGAAGAACCCTATTGAATTGGAGAAAATCGGTACAGATTTAGATATAGCTCCCATGTATAGTTTCGTCCTATTTTATGTAAATGGATCACCATACTGTCAATATTTGTCCGATTGATACAAAATTTTGGACATCATGCTGAAATTACTTTAGGTTGATTAAGATATAGCTCCTATATATCGTTTCGTCCGATTTTATGCAAATGGTGCACCAAACTCCCAATATTTGTCCGATTGCGACAAAATTTTGCTTTGCGTACTGAATTTGGTCCAGATAGAGATAGGTTTAGATAGAGTGTCCATATACATTTTCGTTCGATTTCGAGAAAATAGTGCACCAAACTTCTCATGTTTGTCCTATTGTCATGAACTGTTGAACAAATTGAGAATGGAATGAAGTTATTGCGATTTGTAAAAATTTGTGCATATCAGACAATGTTCCGATACATTTTCGATCGACTTCAGGTTAATTGTGCACCAAATACTATCCGAAACTTCAATCTTTGTTATGAATATATTTTAAATTTTGTTCCGATCTGGTAACTCCTTCATATAGTGTTCAAAAGTCGCTGCAGTTTGTTCCGTCTGATTATGTCGATGTCTGAGAATAGATTGTATAGCTCATGGTTCATTCGACAGCGATATTCACCATCGACGCAGATCGGCCCATAGAGCTTCCGTAGAATTTTTCTCTCAAACACCTGAAGAGCTGCCTCATCTGCTTGCACAAGTACCCATGCTTCAGATAATAGCACGGGTAGTATCAGCGTCTTGTAGAGTGTGAGTTTGGTCTGGCGAGAGGTTGTTTTGTTTTTGGGTTGCTTATTTAGATCATAGTAGCATATGTTGGCCGACACTATTCTCCTCCGGATTTCAAAGCTCATGTTATTAGTTTTGTTTATGGTGGTAACGAGGTATATAAAATTGTTCTCTACCTCGAAGCTGTAGTTTTCAAGTTCTTCAGTTGGTCCGAGTCTACTGGACGTCTTGTGCGTTGATACCATCAGCTTGGTCTTCTCGCCATTTTCTGCCAGTCCCACTTTGGAATTCGTTCAAAGTTGGCTCTTAGCGCTCTCAGTGTTCGATCGATTATGTCGATGTTGTCGTCGTAGGCGAGTAACATATACTGTTTGGTGTACAGAGTTGCATCTCGTATGACCTTTTCCAGCCGGATGCCGACTTTGTGCCAGTAATGCCGAAAGCTGACATGACTTTAAATACCTCTGAACGGATAGGGCTTACGAATGCGACTTTATAGTCGACGAATTGATGGAATTTGTCGATGTGTTTTTCGTGAAGACTAATTGAAAAATCTGCTCTGAAAAGGAATATTCTAGTGTGATGCCAAATGTCCGAACTTTGACATGGTTGAATTTAATTCTTAGATGCAATTTCGCAACAATAGTCGACATAAATACAACTTATCAAGTAAAGACATTTGTAAGCACATTGCCCAATATGCCTGATGAGCCGCTTAACCAACGGCGAAACGCGTCGCATAGTGGTGGGAATGTAGTATCTCTCTGGCTTTCCTTTTCATTGCAACTCCGATCATGTAGCTCATCTCGAAAGAGAAATTAATAATTCCTCTATAATTGGTACATATCGTCTTGTCGCCTTTTTTGTGCACGAGATAAAGGATGCTGAGGTTACTAATCAGCTGGTACATGCTACTGACCAGCAACTGACCATCGGCCTTAAATAGTTCGGTTGGTAATCTATCGGCACCTGCTGCTTTATTGTTCTTCAGCCGATTAAGTGCTACTCTGACCTCATCTTGGCTAGGGTGGTGTACCCTCTATACCGTCTCTTATTGGTTCTGGTGTATCTTCTTCACCGCCACGATTTGATACCAGAAGCTTTTCAAAATGCACCTTCCAGATCCTCAACACGTTGTCTGTATCTGTCACCAGATTTCCTCCTTCATCTCTACAGGAGGATGTGTCTGAATAAAAGCCTTTGGTTTGGGGTTTTACTCGTTTGAAAAATTTCTGTGTACATATATTCTTTCAAATATATAGATATATTCCGGAAAATTCTCATCTATGAAAATTGGTCTTTTCTTAGAGAATCTACAAGCCGTCCTACTCGTCTCTAGATGAAAAATAAATCGTCTATATGAGTATAGTAGGTACTCATATAGACGATTTTAAGATTTAAGAAAATCTTTAGTCGATTAATCTTCAGTCCATTAATGAAGACTTGACCGATGACCCACCTGTTACACATTTTCAAGGTCACACAAAATTGCCTAACGATTTTTTTCGTTTTAATTAATAAAAAAAATGATCAATCAACCCACCCATCTTTGTAGGCTAGTGTTGCGATAAATACATACATATGTATGCGCGAGTGTTTGGTTCTTTTATTATCTTCATCTTTATTTACACATGGAAGTTAATTAAGCCCAGCTTATTGCGTGGGCTCATTTATGGATAAATAACATCTGGGTTTTTTTTCTATTTGGCTTATTCATATTTAATATTTATACAAAAACAACAACTTCAATAAAAAACAATTTTTATAAAAAACAATTATGATCCAGACCAGAATTGTTGATACTACCAACTTTGTTAGCTCCGTTTTTTTTCTTAGCAAATAAAAATAGAGTTTCTTTATTAAATTTTCGATTTTAATTACCATGGTAACAATAACAACAAAATAAACATTTATAGAATTTTTGTT
>NW_026889608.1:0-12937 GCF_032173495.1 Musca vetustissima
AGAAAAAACTTTGCTAAACGGATTTTATCGATTTTCCAGTGACAATGGGGAGTCTGTGTAGAAAACGCCATGTTGTGGAAAAAAGTGGGGACTCTGTGTAGAAAACGCCATATTGCGCAAAAACTAAAATGGATGCAGTATTGATACCCACATCAATTGAAAGGTCTCGAAATGTACTTTCAGAATATACACACCATATGCCGAAAAACAAACCTTCGCCTAACGGATTTTCTCGATTTTGGTTGCAAGTCTCAGTGACAGTGGGGACTCTGGGTAGAAAACGCCATATTGCGCAAAAACTAAAATGGATGCAGTATGGAGACCCACATCAATTGAAAGGTCTCGAAATGTACTTTCAGAATATATACACCTTATACCGAAAAAAAACTTTGCTAACGGATTTTCTCGATTTTCCAGTGACAAAGTCTGTGTAGAAAACGCCATGTTGTGGAAAACAGTGGGGACTCTGTGTAGAAAACGCCATATTGCGCAAAAACTAAAATGGATGCAGTATGGAGACCCACATCAATTGAAAGGTCTCAAAATGTACTGTCAGAATATACACACCATATTCCGAAAAACAAACCTTCGCCTAACGGATTTTCTCGATTTTCATTGCAAGTCTCAGTGACAGTGGGGACTCTGTGTAGAAAACGCCATATTGCGCAAAAACTAAAATGGATGCAGTATGGAGACCCACATCAATTGAAAGGTCTCGAAATGTACTTTCAGAATATATACACCTTATACCGAAGAAAAAACTTTGCTAAACGGATTTTCTCGATTTTCCAGTGACAACGGATTTTGTCGATTTTCCTTGCAAGTCTCAGTGACAGTGGGGACTCTGTGTAGAAAACGCCATATTGCGCAAAAACTAAAATGGATGCAGTATGGAGACCCACATCAATTGAAAGGTCTCAAAATGTACTGTCAGAATATACACACCATATTCCGAAAACAAACCTTCGCCTAACGGATTTTCCCCATTTTGGTTGCAAGTCTCAGTGACAGTGGGGACTCTGGGTAGAAAACGCCATATTGCGCAAAAACTAAAATGGATGCAGTATGGAGACCCACATCAATTGAAAGGTCTCGAAATGTACTTTCAGAATATATACACCTTATACCGAAGAAAAAACTTTGCTAAACGGATTTTCTCGATTTTCCAGTGACAATGGGGAGTCTGTGTAGAAAACGCCATGTTGTGGAAAAAAGTGGGGACTCTGTGTAGAAAACGCCATATTGCGCAAAAACTAAAATGTATGCAGTATTTATACGCACATCAATTGAAAGGTCTCGAAATGTACTTTCAGAATATATACACCATATGCCGAAAAACAAACTTCGCCTAACGGATTTTCTCGATTTTCCTTGCAAGTCTCAGTGACAGTGGGGACTCTGTGTAGAAAACGCCATATTGCGCAAAAACTAAAATGGATGCAGTATTGATACCCACATCAATTGAAAGGTCTCGAACTGTACTTTCAGAATATATACACCCTATGCCTAAAACAAACTTTCGCCTAACGGACACAAGTCTCAGTGACAATGGGGACTCTGTGTAGAAAACGCCATATTGCGCAAAAACTAAAATGGATGCAGTATTGATACCCACATCAATTGAAAGGTCTCGAAATGTACTTTCAGAATATACACACCATATGCCGGAAAACAAACCTTCGCCTAACGGATTTTCTCGATTTTGGTTGCAAGTCTCAGTGACAGTGGGGACTCTGGGTAGAAAACGCCATATTGCGCAAAAACTAAAATGGATGCAGTATGGAGACCCACATCAATTGAAAGGTCTCGAAACGTACTTTCAGAATATATACACCTTATACCGAAGAAAAAACTTTGCTAAACGGATTTTCTCGATTTTCCAGTGACAATGGGGAGTCTGTGTAGAAAACGCCATGTTGTGGAAAAAAGTGGGGACTCTGTGTAGAAAACGCCATATTGCGCAAAAACTAAAATGGATGCAGTATGGAGACCCACATCAATTGAAAGGTCTCAAAATGTACTGTCAGAATACACACACCATATTCCGAAAAACAAACCTTCGCCTAACGGATTTTCTCGATTTTCATTGCAAGTCTCAGTGACAGTGGGGACTCTGGGTAGAAAACGCCATATTGCGCAAAAACTAAAATGGATGCAGTATGGAGACCCACATCAATTGAAAGGTCTCGAAACGTACTTTCAGAATATATACACCTTATACCGAATAAAAAACTTTGCTAAACGGATTTTCTCGATTTTCCAGTGACAATGGGGAGTCTGTGTAGAAAACGCCATGTTGTGGAAAAAAGTGGGGACTCTGTGTAGAAAACGCCATATTGCGCAAAAACTAAAATGGATGCAGTATGGAGACCCACATCAGTTGAAAGGTCTCGGAATGTACTTTCAGAATATATACACCTTATACCGAAAAACAAACTTTCGCCTAACGGACTTTCTCGATTTTCCTTGCAAGTCTCAGTGACAGTGGCGATTCTGTGTAGAAAACGCCATATAGCGCAAAAACTAAAATGGATGCAGTATGGAGACCCACATCAATTGAAAGGTCTCGAAATGTACTTTCAGAATATACACACCATATGCCGGAAAACAAACCTTCGCCTAACGGATTTTCTCGATTTTGGTTGCAAGTCTCAGTGACAGTGGGGACTCTGGGTAGAAAACGCCATATTGCGCAAAAACTAAAATGGATGCAGTATGGAGACCCACATCAATTGAAAGGTCTCGAAATGTACTTTCAGAATATATACACCTTATGCCGAAAAACAAACTTTGCCTAACGGACTTTCTCGATTTTCCTTGCAAGTCTCAGTAACAGTGGGGACTCTGTGTAGAAAACGCCATATTGCGCAAAAACTAAAATGGATGCAGTATTGATACCCACATCAATTGAAAGGTCTCGAAATGTACTTTCAGAATATATACACCATATGCCGGAAAACAAACCTTCGCCTAACGGATTTTCTCGATTTTGGTTGCAAGTCTCAGTGACAGTGGGGACTCTGTGTAGAAAACGCCATATTGCGCAAAAACTAAAATGGATGCAGTATGGAGACCCACATCAATTGAAAGGTCTCGAAATGTACTTTCAGAATATATACACCTTATACCGAAAAAAAACTTTGCTAAACGGATTTTCTCGATTTTCCAGTGACAATGGGGAGTCTGTGTATAAAACGCCATGTTGTGGAAAAAAGTGGGGACTCTGTGTAGAAAACGCCATATTGCGCAAAAACTAAAATGGATGCAGTATTGATACCCACATCAATTGAAAGGTCTCGAAATGTACTTTCAGAATATATACACCATATGCCGAAAAACAAACTTTCGCCTAACGGATTTTCTCGATTTTGGTTGCAAGTCTCAGTGACAGTGGGGACTCTGGGTAGAAAACGCCATATTGCGCAAAAACTAAAATGGATGCAGTATTGATACCCACATCAATTGAAAGGTCAAGAAACGTACTTTCAGAATATATACACCTTATACCTAAAAACAAACTTTGCCTAACGGATTTTCTCGATTTTCCTTGCAAGTCTCAGTGACAGTGGGGACTCTGTGTAGAAAACGCCATATTGCGCAAAAACTAAAATGGATGCAGTATTGATACCCACATCAATTGAAAGGTCTATAAATGTACTTTCAGAATATATACACCCTATGCCGAAAAACAAACTTTCGCCTAACGGACTTTCTCGATTTTCCTTGCAAGTCTCAGTGAAAGTGGGGACTCTGTGTAGAAAACGCCATATTGCGCAAAAACTAAAATGGATGCAGTATTGATACCCACATCAATTGAAAGGTGTCGGAATGTACTTTCAGAATATATACACCTCATACCGAAGAAAAAACTTTCGCCTAACGGACTTTCTCGATTTTCCTTGCAAGTCTCAGTGACAGTGGGGACTCTGTGTAGAAAACGCCATATTGCGCAAAAACTAAAATGGATGCAGTATTGATACCCACATCAATTGAAAGGTCTCGAAATGTACTTTCAGAATATACACACCATATGCCGGAAAACAAACCTTCGCCTAACGGATTTTCTCGATTTTGGTTGCAAGTCTCAGTGACAGTGGGGACTCTGGGTAGAAAACGCCATATTGCGCAAAAACTAAAATGGATGCAGTATGGAGACCCACATCAATTGAAAGGTCTCGAAATGTACTTTCAGAATATATACACCTTATACCGAAGAAAAAACTTTGCTAAACGGATTTTCTCGATTTTCCAGTGACAATGGGGAGTCTGTGTAGAAAACGCCATGTTGTGGAAAAAAGTGGGGACTCTGTGTAGAAAACGCCATATTGCGCAAAAACTAAAATGGATGCAGTATGGAGACCCACATCAATTGAAAGGTCTCAAAATGTACTGTCAGAATATACACACCATATTCCGAAAAACAAACCTTCGCCTAACGGATTTTCTCGATTTTCATTGCAAGTCTCAGTGACAGTGGGGACTCTGGGTAGAAAACGCCATATTGCGCAAAAACTAAAATGGATGCAGTATGGAGACCCACATCAATTGAAAGGTCTCGAAATGTACTTTCAGAATATATACACCTTATACCGAAGAAAAAACTTTGCTAAACGGATTTTCTCGATTTTCCAGTGACAATGGGGAGTCTGTGTAGAAAACGCCATGTTGTGGAAAAAAGTGGGGACTCTGTGTAGAAAACGCCATATTGCGCAAAAACTAAAATGGATGCAGTATTGATACGCACATCAATTGAAAGGTCTCGAAATGTACTTTCAGAATATATACACCATATGCCGAAAAACAAACTTTCGCCTAACGGATTTTCTCGATTTTCCTTGCAAGTCTCAGTGACAGTGGGGACTCTGTGTAGAAAACGCCATATTGCGCAAAAACTAAAATGGATGCAGTATTGATACCCACATCAATTGAAAGGTCTCGAAATGTACTTTCAGAATATACACACCATATGCCGGAAAACAAACCTTCGCCTAACGGATTTTCTCGATTCATTGCAAGTCTCAGTGACAGTGGGGACTCTGGGTAGAAAACGCCATATTGCGCAAAAACTAAAATGGATGCAGTATGGAGACCCACATCAATTGAAAGGTCTCGAAACGTACTTTCAGAATATATACACCTTATACCGAAGAAAAAACTTTGCTAAACGGATTTTCTCGATTTTCCAGTGACAATGGGGAGTCTGTGTAGAAAACGCCATGTTGTGGAAAAAAGTGGGGACTCTGTGTAGAAAACGCCATATTGCGCAAAAACTAAAATGGATGCAGTATGGAGACCCACATCAATTGAAAGGTCTCAAAATGTACTGTCAGAATATACACACCATATTCCGAAAAACAAACCTTCGCCTAACGGATTTTCTCGATTTTCATTGCAAGTCTCAGTGACAGTGGGGACTCTGGGTAGAAAACGCCATATTGCGCAAAAACTAAAATGGATGCAGTATGGAGACCCACATCAATTGAAAGGTCTCGAAACGTACTTTCGGAATATATACACCTTATACCGAAGAAAAAAACTTTGCTAAACGGATTTTCTCGATTTTCCAGTGACAATGGGGAGTCTGTGTAGAAAACGCCATGTTGTGGAAAAAAGTGGGGACTCTGTGTAGAAAACGCCATATTGCGCAAAAACTAAAATGGATGCAGTATGGAGACCCACATCAATTGAAAGGTCTCGAAATGTACTTTCAGAATATATACACCTTATACCGAAAAACAAACTTTCGCCTAACGGACTTTCTCGATTTTCCTTGCAAGTCTCAGTGACAGTGGCGATTCTGTGTAGAAAACGCCATATAGCGCAAAAACTAAAATGGATGCAGTATGGAGACCCACATCAATTGAAAGGTCTCGAAATGTACTTTCAGAATATACACACCATATGCCGAAAACAAACCTTCGCCTAACGGATTTTCTCGATTTTGGTTGCAAGTCTCAGTGACAGTGGGGACTCTGGGTAGAAAACGCCATATTGCGCAAAAACTAAAATGGATGCAAACTTTCGCCTAACGGACTTTCTCGATTTTCCTTGCAAGTCTCAGTGACAGTGGGGACTCTGTGTAGAAAACGCCATATTGCGCAAAAACTAAAATGGATGCAGTATTGATACCCACATCAATTGAAAGGTCTCAAAATGTACTTTCAGAATATACGCACCATATGCCGGAAAACAAACCTTCGCCTAACGGATTTTCTCGATTTTGGTTGCAAGTCTCAGTGACAGTGGGGACTCTGGGTAGAAAACGCCATATTGCGCAAAAACTAAAATGGATGCAGTATTGATACCCACATCAATTGAAAGGTATAGAGCAAAAACTAAAATGGATGCAGTATGGAGACCCACATCAATTGAAAGGTCTCGAAACGTACTTTCTGAATATATACACCTTATACCGAATAAAAAAAAACTTTGCTAAACGGATTTTCTCGATTTTCCAGTGACAATGGGGAGTCTGTGTAGAAAACGCCTTGTTGTGGAAAAAAGTGGGGACTCTGTGTAGAAAACGCCATATTGCGCAAAAACTAAAATGGATGCAGTATGGAGACCCACATCAATTGAAAGGTCTCAAAATGTACTGTAAGAATATACACACCATATTCCGAAAAACAAACCTTCGCCTAACGGATTTTCTCGATTTTCATTGCAAGTCTCAGTGACAGTGGGGACTCTGGGTAGAAAACGCCATATTGCGCAAAAACTGAAATGGATGCAGTATTGATACCCACATCAATTGAAAGGTCTCGAAATGTACTTTCAGAATATATACACCTTATACCGAAGAAAAAAATTTGCTAAACGGATTTTCTCGATTTTCCTTGCAAGTCTCAGTGACAGTGGGGACTCTGGGTAGAAAACGCCATATTGCGCAAAAACTAAAATGGATGCAGTATTGATACCCACATCAATTGAAAGGTCTCGGAATGTACTTTCAGAATATATACACCTTATACCGAAAAACAAACCTTCGCCTAACGGATTTTCTCGATTTTCATTGCAAGTCTCAGTGACAGTGGGGACTCTGTGTAGAAAACGCCATATAGCGCAAAAACTAAAATGGATGCAGTATGAAGACCCACATCAATTGAAAGGTCTCGAAACGTACTTTCAGAATATATACACCTTATACCGAAGAAAAAACTTTGCTAAACGGATTTTCTCGATTTTCCAGTGACAATGGGGAGTCTGTGTAGAAAACGCCATGTTGTGGAAAAAAGTGGGGACTCTGTGTAGAAAACGCCATATTGCGCAAAAACTAAAATGGATGCAGTAGAAAACGCCATATTGCGCAAAAACAAAAACTCGATTTTCCTTGCAAGTCTCAGTGACAGTGGAGAAAACGCCATATTGCGCAAAAACTAAAATGGATGCAGTATTGATACCCACATCAATTGAAAGGTCTCGAAATGTACTTTCAGAATATACACACCATATGCCGGAAAACAAACCTTCGCCTAACGGATTTTCTCGATTTTGGTTGCAAGTCTCAGTGACAGTGGGGACTCTGGGTCCCCATATTGCGCAAAAACTAAAATGGATGCAGTATGGAGACCCACATCAATTGAAAGGTCTCGAAATGTACTTTCAGAATATACACACCTTATACCGAAAAAAAACTTTGCTAAACGGATTTTCTCGATTTTCCAGTGACAATGGGGAGTCTGTGTAGAAAACGCCATGTTGTGGAAAAAAGTGGGGACTCTGTGTAGAAAACGCCATATTGCGCAAAAACTAAAATGGATGCAGTATGGAGACCCACATCAATTGAAAGGTCTCAAAATGTACTGTCAGAATATACACACCATATTCCGAAAAACAAACCTTCGCCTAACGGATTTTCTCGATTTTCATTGCAAGTCTCAGTGACAGTGGGGACTCTGGGTAGAAAACGCCATATTGCGCAAAAACTAAAATGGATGCAGTATGGAGACCCACATCAATTGAAAGGTCTCGAAATGTACTTTCAGAATATACACACCATATGCCGAAAAACAAACCTTCGCCTAACGGATTTTCTCGATTTTTGTTGCAAGTCTCAGTGACAGTGGGGACTCTGGGTAGAAAACGCCATATTGCGCAAAAACTAAAATGGATGCAGTATTGATACCCACATCAATTGAAAGGTCTCGGAATGTACTTTCAGAATATATACACCCTATAATTTTACTGTCAGAATATATACACCCTATGCCGAAAAACAAACTTTCGCCTAACGGACTTTCTCGATTTTCCTTGCAAGTCTCAGTGACAGTGGGGACTCTGTGTAGAAAACGCCATATTGCGCAAAAACTAAAATGGATGCAGTATTGATACCCACATCAATTGAAAGGTCTCGAAATGTACTTTCAGAATATATACACCCTATGCCGAAAAACAAACTTTCGCCTAACGGATTTTCTCGATTTTCCTTGCAAGTCTCAGTGACAGTGGGGACTCTGTGTAGAAAACGCCATATTGCGCAAAAACTAAAATGGATGCAGTATTGATACCCACATCAATTGAAAGGTCTCGAAATGTACTTTCAGAATATACACACCATATGCCGGAAAACAAACCTTCGCCTAACGGATTTTCTCGATTTTGGTTGCAAGTCTCAGTGACAGTGGGGACTCTGGGTAGAAAACGCCATATTGCGCAAAAACTAAAATGGATGCAGTATGGAGACCCACATCAATTGAAAGGTCTCGAAACGTACTTTCAGAATATATACACCTTATACCGAAGAAAAAACTTTGCTAAACGGATTTTCTCGATTTTCCAGTGACAATGGGGAGTCTGTGTAGAAAACGCCATGTTGTGGAAAAAAGTGGGGACTCTGTGTAGAAAACGCCATATTGCGCAAAAACTAAAATGGATGCAGTATGGAGACCCACATCAATTGAAAGGTCTCAAAATGTACTTTCAGAATATATACACCATATGCCGAAAAACAAACCTTCGCCTAACGGATTTTCTCGATTTTCATTGCAAGTCTCAGTGACAGTGGGGACTCTGGGTAGAAAACGCCATATTGCGCAAAAACTAAAATGGATGCAGTATTGATACCCACATCAATTGAAAGGTCTCGGAATGTACTTTCAGAATATATACACCTTATACCGAAAAACAAACCTTCGCCTAACGGATTTTCTCGATTTTTGTTGCAAGTCTCAGTGACAGTGGGGACTCTGTGTAGAAAACGCCATATTGCGCAAAAACTAAAATGGATGCAGTATTGATACCCACATCAATTGAAAGGTCTCGAAATGTACTTTCAGAATATATACACCATATGCCGGAAAACAAACCTTCGCCTAACGGATTTTCTCGATTTTGGTTGCAAGTCTCAGTGACAGTGGGGACTCTGGGTAGAAAACGCCATATTGCGCAAAAACTAAAATGGATGCAGTATTGATACCCACATCAATTGAAAGGTCACGAAAAGTACTTTCAGAATATATACTTTATACCGAAGAAAAAACTTTGCTAAACGCATTTTCTCGATTTTCCAGTGACAAAGGGGAGTCTGTGTAGAAAACGCCATGTTGTGGAAAAAAGTGGGGACTCTGTGTAGAAAACGCCATATTGCGCAAAAACTAAAATGGATGCAGTATTGATACGCACATCAATTGAAAGGTCTCGAAATGTACTTTCAGAATATATACACCCTATGCCGAAAAACAAACTTTGCCTAACGGATTTTCTCGATTTTCCTTGCAAGTCTCAGTGACAGTGGGGACTCTGTGTAGAAAACGCCATATTGCGCAAAAACTAAAATGGATGCAGTATTGATACCCACATCAATTGAAAGGTCTCGAAATGTACTTTCAGAATATATACACCATATGCCGAAAACAAACCTTCGCCTAACGGATTTTCTCGATTTTGGTTGCAAGTCTCAGTGACAGTGGGGACTCTGTGTAGAAAACGCCATATTGCGCAAAAACTAAAATGGATGCAGTATTGATACCCACATCAACGAAATGTACTTTCAGAATATACACACTATATGCCGGAAAACAAACCTTCGCCTAACGGATTTTCTCGATTTTGGTTGCAAGTCTCAGTGACAGTGGGGACTCTGGGTAGAAAACGCCATATTGCGCAAAAACTAAAATGGATGCAGTATTGATACCCACATCAATTGAAAGGTCTCGGAATGTACTTTCAGAATATATACACCTTATACCGAAAAACAAACCTTCGCCTAACGGATTTTCTCTGTGTAGAAAACGCCATATTGCGCAAAAACTAAAATGCCGAAAAACAAACTTTCCCACATCAATTGAAAGGTCTCGAAATGTACTTTCAGAATATATACACCTTATACCGAAGAAAAAACTTTGCTAAACGGATTTTCTCGATTTTCCTTGCAAGTCTCAGTGACAGTGACTCTGGGTAGAAAACGCCATATTGCGCAAAAACTAAAATGGATGCAGTATTGATACCCACATCAATTGAAAGGTCTCGAAATGTACTTTCAGAATATACACACCATATGCCGGAAAATAATCCTTCGCCTAACGGATTTTCTCGATTTTGGTTGCAAGTCTCAGTGACAGTGGGGACTCTGTGTAGAAAACGCCATATTGCGCAAAAACTAAAATGGATGCAGTATTGATACGCACATCAATTGAAAGGTCTCGAAATGTACTTTCAGAATATACACACCATATGCCGGAAAACAAACCTTCGCCAAACGGATTTTCTCGATTTTCCTTGCAAGTCTCAGTGACAGTGGCGATTCTGTGTAGAAAACGCCATATAGCGCAAAAACTAAAATGGATGCAGTATGGAGACCCACATCAATTGAAAGGTCTCGAAACGTACTTTCAGAATATATACACCTTATACCGAAGAAAAAACTTTGCTAAACGGATTTTCTCGATTTTCCAGTGACAATGGGGAGTCTGTGTAGAAAACGCCATGTTGTGGAAAAAAGTGGGGACTCTGTGTAGAAAACGCCATATTGCGCAAAAACTAAAATGGATGCAGTATTGATACGCACATCAATTGAAAGGTCTCGAAATGTACTTTCAGAATATATACACCCTATGCCGAAAAACAAACTTTCGCCTAACGGACTTTCTCGATTTTCCTTGCAAGTCTCAGTGACAGTGGGGACTCTGTGTAGAAAACGCCATATTGCGCAAAAACTAAAATGGATGCAGTATTGATACCCACATCAATTGAAAGGTCTCGAAATGTACTTTCAGAATATACACACTATATGCCGGAAAACAAACCTTCGCCTAACGGATTTTCTCGATTTTGGTTGCAAGTCTCAGTGACAGGGGGGACTCTGGGTAGAAAACGCCATATTGCGCAAAAACTAAAATGGATGCAGTATTGATACCCACATCAATTGAAAGGTCTCGGAAACTTTCAATTGAAAGGTCTCGAAATGTACTTTCAGAATATATACACCTTATACCGAAGAAAAAACTTTGCTAAACGGATTTTCTCGATTTTCCTTGCAAGTCTCAGTGACAGTGGGGACTCTGTGTAGAAAACGCCATATTGCGCAAAAACTAAAATGGATGCAGTATTGATACCCACATCAATTGAAAGGTCTCGAAATGTACTTTCAGAATATACACACCATATGCCGAAAACAAACCTTCGCCTAACGGATTTTCTCGATTTTGGTTGCAAGTCTCAGTGACAGTGGGGACTCTGGGTAGAAAACGCCATATTGCGCAAAAACTAAAATGGATGCAGTATTGATACCCACATCAATTGAAAGGTCTCGGAATGTACTTTCAGAATATATACACCTTATACCGAAAAACAAACCTTCGCCTAACGGATTTTCTCGATTTTGGTTGCAAGTCTCAGTGCCAGTGGGGACTCTGGGTAGAAAAACAAACTTTCGCCTAACGGACTTTCTCGATTTTCCTTGCAAGTCTCAGTGACAGTGGCGATTCTGTGTAGAAAACGCCATATAGCGCAAAAACTAAAATGGATGCAGTATGGAGACCCACATCAATTGAAAGGTCTCGAAATGTACTTTCAGAATATATACACCCTATGCCGAAAAACAAACTTTCGCCTAACGGATTTTCTCGATTTTCCTTGCAAGTCTCAGTGACAGTGGGGACTCTGTGTAGAAAACGCCATATTGCGCAAAAACTAAAATGGATGCAGTATTGATACCCACATCAATTGAAAGGTCTCGAAATGTACTTTCAGAATATATACACCATATGCCGGAAAACAAACCTTCGCCTAACGGATTTTCTCGATTTTGGTTGCAAGTCTCAGTGACAGTGGGGACTCTGGGTAGAAAACGCCATATTGCGCAAAAACTAAAATGGATGCAGTATGGAGACCCACATCAATTGAAAGGTCTCGAAACGTACTTTCAGAATATATACACCTTATACCGAAGAAAAAACTTTGCTAAACGGATTTTCTCGATTTTCCAGTGACAATGGGGAGTCTGTGTAGAAAACGCCATGTTGTGGAAAAAAGTGGGGACTCTGTGTAGAAAACGCCATATTGCGCAAAAACTAAAATGGATGCAGTATGGAGACCCACATCAATTGAAAGGTCTCAAAATGTACTTTCAGAATATATACACCATATTCCGAAAAACAAACCTTCGCCTAACGGATTTTCTCGATTTTCATTGCAAGTCTCAGTGACAGTGGGGACTCTGGGTAGAAAACGCCATATTGCGCAAAAACTAAAATGGATGCAGTATTGATACCCACATCAATTGAAAGGTCTCGAAATGTACTTTCAGAATATATACACCATATGGCGGAAAACAAACCTTCGCCTAACGGATTTTCTCGATTTTTGTTGCAAGTCTCAGTGACAGTGGGGACTCTGGGTAGAAAACGCCATATTGCGCAAAAACTAAAATGGATGCAGTATTGATACCCACATCAATTGAAAGGTCTCGGAATGTACTTTCAGAACCGAAAAACAAACC
>NW_026889609.1:0-13057 GCF_032173495.1 Musca vetustissima
TTAGAAGCACTTGTAAAAAATGTACGGCTATTTAAACATATGGTTGGTTGTTGGTCGGAAAATCCAACACACTTGAAATACATAAATATGAACATACAATGTCAACAAATTTTGAACGCCAAAGTAAATATATGGAATAATTAAAGTATGCAAATGCAATTTACCATTTTGTGTGTAATTATAACCGTGAGCGCCTAGATACAGAAGTTCGTGTCAGAATATTGATATTTTTCGGAAATGTACAACTAAAAACCAGTGAGCGGAGCAGTCTAGTCAGACGGGGCCGACCACGTGATACCCTACACAACTTCCAACTAACTTTCTGTGGATCAATATTCTAAGCTTGGACAATATTTCGCGATTTTTGAACCATCTGGACCAACTATTACTAATGTTCAGTACAGCCCTTCAAATTACTTGTCCAGATTCCCTTCCCTTGTGTTGTGATCTTCTTATTCACATTGGAAGAAAAACAAAAAAAAAAATTAAGTTTTCGGTCCACTTCATCACAATATAATTATCTGATCGTCACCGAAAATTGTAGACGTTATCCTTGACCATAACTGGAACTTCATGGAACATTTTAAAGCGATCAGCGCTATATTTCCGCCCTCTATTGTGGTAAAGGGTTACTAAATAATATCTGAATATATAAGCACCTGTAAATATTTAAATATTTAAGTGGTATCAATTTAAAGGTCAACCACTGCCCTTGGATATACTATCAACTTCTCGGGTCTACGTCCTTCAGCGGTAAATCTCTACGCTATAAAATACCGATTTTGTCATTTTTCACACAAAAGTCAGGGTCCATTTGACCCGCTAAATATTGACCGATTTTATCAAAACAGGAATGTTTATTCTTTGGCCCGATCCCCTTCTCTATGTAAAAATTCGCGATGTTTGGATCATAATTGCGGCCTCTAGAGCAACCAGAAAATCGGACAAAAATTTAGTTTTTGGTCCATTTCATCCCCTAAATATTAACCGATCTTTACCAAAAACAATAGGGGTCTTTATTGGACAGAACCGGTCCTACAAGCAAAATTTCGTTAAGATTGGTCTATAAATGTGACCTGTATCGTGTTTACAAAATATAATGGACAGACGGACGGACACACATGTCTAGATCGACTCAGCTAGTCGTGATATGACGATAGTTGTGTAGGGTATAATTACAGGGTATAACGGTATCTTATATGCCGAAGTAAGCAAGATAGACACGCTTGAGGGTACACATGGAATCAAGCCGGTTTAATATTGTCAGATCGTTTGTTTTAGGCCATGGAATCAGTATAGAAATGTATGATCGATTTTATTCAAATACTAGCATAGGCCCGCTACTTCGTTAGGGAATGTGAGAATTATTTAAAACCCAATACCGACCATAATTAAAATTTTAGTAACATTTAGTACCCATGTTGTCTTATAGTACGTATTTCCAAAACTACCTCCATATCTCAACCACCCATTCTGACCGCAACAGAAATCTAGATTTTTACATAAATATATCATTTATTACCCTCTTTGTACTCATGTAGTACTTATTTCTAAATCCAAATTGTACCAAATTTAGTGTCATTAAGTACACATTTGTAGACATTTGCAAAACTTCCTACATACCACAATACAACACCCCAACAATGATCCAAACTCAAAATGTCATGATTCTAGCTATATCGATTCACCCAAGACCAAATTTGGTGCCATTTAGTACAAAAAAATTTTCTATATAGTTCTATCCTGCTCCCCTACAATGAACCTAATTCCAAATTTCATGATCCAAGCTCAGTCAGTTCATCCAAAATGCAAGTTTTACCAAATTCAGTACAATTATGTACCCATAAGTCTGAATTTCAAAAACTACATCGTTCACACCAACAGTAACCTTATTTCCAAATTTCAGTGTTTCAGCTCTATCGGTTCATCCAAATCCACATTTGGTACTATTTTGTACAAAATTTCCAAAACTTTCTACATATCCTAATCCTACACCCCAACGGTAGTCCTAACTCAAAATTTCAGGATTCCTGTTCTATTGGGTAACCCAAAATGTAAATTGTACCAAATTTAGTACACATTTGTACGAATTTCAAAAACTTCCTACATAGCTCAATTCTACACCCCAACAGTGATCCTAACTGCACATTTCAAGATTCTAGCTCTATTTGTTCACTCTATTCCACATTTGGTACCATTTAATATACATTGGTGAATTAGTACTTCCCACACATCCCAATCCTACAGCCCAACAGTGACCCTAAGTCCATATTTCAGGATTCCAAAAATACATCCATATTCCCAATCCTACACTCCATCAATAACCTTCTTTTCAAATGTCAGTGTTCCAGCTCTATCAGTTCCGGTACCATTTAGTACACATTAGTTAAAATTTCTATAATTTCATACGTACCCCTCTTACACTCCGGATCAGGATTTTAGCTCCATCCATTCCTTCAAATTCAAATTGTACCAAATTTAGTATCGTTTAGTACTTTTCGTATGTATCCAAAAAAAAAATCCCTCTTCTTATATCGACCCTACTTCTCAACCCTAATTTGCATTCCAAATTTCAAGTTTTTAGCTCTTTCTATTCATATGCTACGAAATTGTACCAAATTTAGTACATTTTAGTACTTTTTGTATACTTATAGTTCGAATGTCCATAAAACCCTTTGCTACAATCCTCAATCCAGAGTTCTCACTGCACCGGTTCACCAAATACAAATGGTACCACATTTAGTACTTTCCGTGCCGTTCTAGTACGGATTTCTAAAAAACGCAGCCTCATCTGACCCCTTTGGACCAAGAGTATAGATTGAACATTGTAATCTTTAGTAAAGATCGAAAATGGAGAATATTGTTGCCACTAGTTCTGTTACCTTCTCTACGAAGTGGTCAATATAAAAATGAGGTTGACATTTAGAATATCTAAAATTAAGGGGGCTCCTAGGAAAAAAACAGGTTGCACAAAAATTCGCTCGCGAATGATTCAAAATACATTCTTTTTGTTTTGTGCTCATTTTAAGAATGAATTTATGACGATAAAGAATGGTCGCACACACATAACAAACGAGTGAGAGCACACAACAGCGTACGTTCGTTTGGTGGTTGAAATTCTTTCTGACATTGACGATAAATTGAAAACATTCGAATTCTCTCCCGTGAGCTTTCGTGAGAAAGAGCGTATTTTGATCATTCTTCGCACCCTGGAAAAAAGTCATGTTATGAAAAGACATTGATCATACCGAAAAAGACGCGAGAAAAATATTTTTGAAATTCTCAAATACTGATACCAAAACGAGGATCTATATTGATAATTTCTGGTGGTGAGATTTGACATTCAAAAGGAATACAGGGTAGCAAATTACAGCAAATTCGGTTGAACATGTAACATGTAACTTCCGTAACTAAAACGTAAACAAAATCAATATTTTGGACATTAGACTTGAAAAAAATGGTCTTGCTTAAGACTATTTGTGTCTGTCTAGTCAGCTGTTTCTAATTTGTTGCTATGGATGGTATCTATGTTCAGTATTAATACGGCGTTCTGCCTGGCCGACTGCATCTGCATGAATTTTAATCAGACCATCCCGATAGGCATGTTGATTCTCAGTTTAAATCTCTATCTCTAGAACAGGATATGTCGCCTGACGTTCCTGGACGGGAGAAGTCTGTTTATAAGGCTGTGTAAGGTTTTATTGTTATAGTACGGGATCCACCTCACTCCTGAGAAGATAACTTATTCCATGCGATTGACAATGTTGTTCGCTTTCAAATGGTATGCATACAAATTTATTCTGTTGATGAAAATCTGGTTCAAAATTTTAGTAATCCGAATATGTCTTCCTGGAATATTTTTTGGTAAAATCTTCAGAAGAATCCGCAAGCTTTTCATAATGTTTTCTGAAAAAGGATCGGTTAAAAGTGGAAAAGGATGATGTAAACATGCGAATATCCCTTCTTCCCTTTTGGGGACCCAAATCATATAATATTTAGAGATAAAAAAAAAATAATTTTTGGAAGTTAGTATGCGATTCATGAAAATATGGACGAAAATACGGACAAAGGCTCGAGACAGAATGATGATATGTTTTACAAAAATATTTCTCATTCGATTTGACTGAAGACTTATCTGATTACAAAAATAATCTGCAATAGCTGCAAATAAACATACAGATATTTTTCTTCATGAACTTCAGCAAAGCTTGACCCAGTCTTTCTGGTCTTTTAATACTATCGCCACCAGTATTGCCTTTTGGAAAAAATAGGACCAAAATGTACCTAAAATGGAACAAAATAGGATTTTCGGTCTGAAATGGCAAACCATAGGACCATTTTTTTTTGTTTTTTGGACCAAATTTGTTTCATTCACTCAAGATTTTTCCACCCGCCAGACTGTCAGACAGATATATGAGAATGGTAGAGATAGAACAGTTCTGGAGAAATCATTCCACCTTGGGGAACTGCCTATTTTACTCTATGTGTTCCTGTTTCCGAATTCCACACATATAGTTGAATATCCAAATACGGGCAGAGGGTTGTCTTTATGTTCTCGAACAGTTTGGGATGGTTGACGGTATCGAAGGCCTTCCATAGGTCAAGTGACACCATGACAGTTCGGTTGCACGGTCTGTTCTGGTACAATGCTCTCCTAATATGTGTGGAGATGATGTGCCATGCTGTTGCACTACTTGTATTTTACGGTATCCTCGTTGGAAAACTGCCTCTAATCGATGGGAAGAGTAGTGCACCAAGTGTCTTTGCTATTGGCGACAGAAGTGGCATCGGCGTGTCAGGCTTACTAGGCTTCAGGAACTATGATGTTGCTAATGACATATTGAGGACGACCCCGTGTTCGTCCAGGTGTTTAAGAAATACCATGACAATTAGGGCAGAGCGCAAAGATCTGGATGACATTTACAACATCTCCCTTGTAAATTGTGGGCGTACCTCCTCAGCTGAGAGTACTCTTAATCAACGTGGCATTGAGATTTTGGATATATGAAGTATACTGAAACTTTATATATTTTGTCCAAATGGAAGCTATATCCAAATCTAACAAAACCCAGCACACGCCATTATGCAATGCCGGTAGTGGATAAAAAAATTTCGCTACTATATTTAAAAGGGTTTTGCAGCATTTCGCCACCAAAGTTTCTGTAACTTGATATTCCGTGTTCGAGGAGGCAGCCAATTTATTTGTATTTTTGGTTATAGATCCCTATTTTGACAATGTCAACATCCCAACGAAGTGGCTGTTAATCGGCATTTGGGGTTCGTGGGGAGTGAAAAACATTTTTGTAATCTGCGATATAAGTTAATGTTTTGACATAGCCCCCATATTTTGTATATTTCTTTGAGGTTTGAAAACTTTTCTGCAGAACATTTTGAATGTGGGACCATTTTTTGGGATACCACGAAGTGGCTGTAATTTGTCATTTTGGGTTCGTGGAGGCTTAGAAAATATTTGCATTATTCGATATACATTCGTCCATGTTTTGACTTAGCCTCTATTTTCGGTTTTTTTCTTGAAGGCTTTGATAACATATTTGCAGAACATTTTCGATTTAGGATCATGTTTTGGCATACCTCGCCCACAATTTCGGTATTTTGAAGATTTCAGCCGCGTGGTTGTAATTTGCCATTCCGTGTTCGTGGAGGGTGAAAACAGCTTTGTGATTTTCGATATCCAGATCAATGTTTTAACATAGAAGCGCCCTATTTTATTGAAAAGAATTTCTCCCATATGAACGGACCAGCCCAATTGGAAAATGTTCGACATTGATCCATATTTTGACATAGCCCACATATAAACGTTCCGATCCATTTTCAGTATTTTTAATATTTTAAGCGAATTTAACTACCGAACTGCCTAAATTTGGCATTCCGTATTTTAAGAAAATAAAACAAATGGTTTGCAGTAACTTTCCTCTATAAAGGTATCGCCAATTTAGCCACAAAAGAGACTTTAATTTGATATACCGGGTTCTGGGAGGGTAAAATATTCTTGCAGAACATTTTCAGTATAGCCTCTTATTTTGAGATTGCACCCAAATAATATTTTGGCGGAATTTTAGGTATTTAAAAACGATTTTTCCTAATTATACTAGGAGTGATAGTGTTATGGAATTGTGGGTTCTCGGAGGGTGATAAGAGAACCTAAGGGTCGGTAATTTAATTTTCTAAAAAAGAAAATAAAAGCCCAAATAAAGGTTCCGATCTGTTTAAAATAATTTTAATTTGTGTTGGAGAGTATAATTATCGATTTTTACACCCTTCACCATAAAGTATTTTAAATTGTTCCTTCCGTTTTCAAAAACAAAAATTTCGGTCCGTCCGTTTGCAACACCTTGAAATATTCACCGATGACTCCGCAAAGTATATACATATATTCTTGATCGCAATAAAATGCTATGTCGATTTTTTGTTTATTTTGGGTTCACATGGTATAGCATATCTCCGTACCAATAATGATTTGTATTGATCCAAGTTTCAAGGTAGCCCCCACACAACGGAATCCCAAAATATTCGGTATTTAGTGTATTTGTTATACGTTTTTCAACGGAATTGGCTGTAAATTAGTATATACCTTATAACGGTACGCCCAACATACGTTATTTTTTGCATATTGGACACACGCAGATCGACCTATAGATCTTTCGGAGAATTTTTCTTCCAAACACTCCTAGAGCACATCCTTGTACTAAAAATTATTAATATTATACCAAACCTCCATATAACGGTGTAGGGGTAATCTCTGTACTAAAAATGATTTCACTACCCATAATGACCAATATTGATTCAAGTTTTGGTATTGCCCCACCACTTCACCACTCTGTGGTACAGGGTATTATGTCATTGTGCATATGTTTGTAACAGGCAAAAGGAAACGAGATAGGCACATGGTTCCTTCTGAGAATATGCATAGAATTACTTTTTAAGCCGATTTATGCATGTCCGTCCGTCTGTCTGTCCATGTTTAATTGTAAACAAAGTACAGATCGTATTTATTATCCGAATTGGATGAAATTTGGCGTACGTCACTTATTTGGCCCAAGGACGAACCCTATTGAAATTGGGAAAATCGGTTCAGATTTAGATATAGCTCCCATATATATATTTAACCGATTTAATGTAAACGGTCCCTATATAGCTTTCGATTTGCACGAAATTTGGTACAGCCTAATCATTTAGGGATATAATTATGTCTGCCAAGTTTCATGAAAATCGGTCCAGATTTAGATATAGCTCCCATATATAGTTTCGTCCGATTTCATGTAAATGGTGCACCAAAGTCCCTATATATCCTTCGATTTGCACGAAATCTGGCATAACGTACTGAATTGAGCCTAGAGTGATGTCTGCCAAGTTTTGAGAAAATCGGTCCAGATTTAGATATAGCACCCATATATAGTTTCGTCCGATTTAAGGAAAATGGTGCACCAAAGTCCCTAAATATCTTTCGATTTGCACGAAATTTTGCACAGTGTACTGAATTAAGCCTAAAATGATGTGTTCTAAGTTTCATGAAAATCGGTGCAGATTTATATATAGCTCCCATATATATTTTCTTCCGATTTAAGGTAAATGGTAGATCAATGTCACTAAAAATCTTTCGATTTGCACGAAATGTGGCACAGCGTACTGAATTAAGCCTAGAATAATGTGTGCTAAGTTTCGTGAAAATCGGTTCAGATTCAGATATAGCTCCTATATATATTTTCGTCCGATTTAAGGAAAATGGTGCACCAAAGTCCCCAAATATCTTTCGATTTGCACGAAATTTGGCACAGCATAATGAATTGGGTATAGAATGATGTGTGTTAAGTTTCCTGAAAATCGGTTTAGATTTAGATATAGCTCCCATATATATAGATTTCGATCGATTTAAGGAAAATGGTGTATCAAAGTCTCTACATATCTTTCGATTTCGACGAAATTTGGTACAGCGTACTGAGTGAAGTCTACAATGATGTGTGTTAAGTTTCGTGAAAATCGGTTCAGATTGAGATATAGCTCCCATATATATTTCCGTCCGATTTTAGGTGAATGGTGCAACAGAGTCCCTATATCTTTCGATTTGCACGATATTTGGCATATCGTACTGAACGAAGTATAGAATGATGTGTGTTAAGTTTCCTAATAATCGGTCCAGATATAGATATAGCTCCCATATACATTTTCGTCCGATTTAATGTAAATGGTGCACCAAAGTCCACATATATCTTTCGTAATGAACTTAGTATAACCTATAAGTCGTTTTTACTTGCTGTACTTGTTTTTCCATATTAAATTTTAAATATAAAAAAAATCCTTTCTTTTCTTTTTTCAGAGTTTCAAACAGGCCCAGGTTGTATCAAGATCTGGATCAAAAATTGTGGAGAATATGGCCAATGAAGTGAAAACTATGATGGATTTAAAAATAAGTGCTGTTCGCGTAAGTCGGAATTATTTGGATTTTGTTTGCCAAACACATCGTCCATTCATAGCTATATACCAAACATTAAATAATAATATTAAATATTTATGCTAACGGATATTTTTGTTCTACTTTCGAATATACATATTTAGCGCATTATGGATACCGCCGAAAATACTGCCTTAACATATCAAATGGAAAAACCCAACAAATATTTTTCTTATTATAATTCGAAAGAAATGATTGAGCCACACGAACCAGTACCAACGGAACCGCCACGCGATCTCGAAGATGCGGGCGGGCCGAAAATTTTCATAACACCTAAAACGATTGTTCTAACACCGAAAGAGGAATTTTTTAATACACCCGTCAATATGACTGTTAGCTCAGTGCATGTGCCGACGAATGTTTACGATAGAGGTTCGAGTTATTTGTTATGTTTATAATTTTCTTTTGTTCCCTTTACGTTTTCATTTTTTGTGTGTCTCTATTCGTTTACATCAGTTAATTAGTTGGTATTGCTAACAATAATAACAAAAGTACACTAGTTTCAGTTTTTGTTTAAAAAATTACAGATTTTATGCAAGGGTTTCATAAAACGCACACATTTTGTTAAACCATAGATATTGAATGTAATGGTAAAAATTAAATTTATGTTTTTTTTTTTTTCGAAATTAGAATTTTTAAAGGGTATTAGATTACATCTTAAAAAAGTTTCTCATCATAGATAATTAACCATAAGATAAAGATTATATTTTACATCAATTTAAAACTGTTTTTATGTGTTCTGTCATAATTTGCCAGATTTTCATGTTCCTATTATAGTCCCTTTCAAATTCCATATCCCAGTGTGACTTATACTCCCTATGTTATAAAAAATTCCCTATATTATATATACCTATACCTTAGTTAGTTTGTATACCCTACACAACTCTGTTGTCAGGGTATTATAGCTTTGTGCAGCCCAAAAAGTTTGTAACGCCGCGAAATATTGGTCCTAGACCCACCTTTTAGTATACCGATATCATATCATATCTCGATTAGCGTAGTCCTTCTAGACATGTGTGTCCGTCCGTCCATTATAATTTGTAAACACGATACAGGTCACAGTTATGGACCAATCTTCACGAAATTTTGCATGAAGGATGGGTTCTGGACAATGAAGACCCCTATTGTTTTTAGAAAAGATCGGTTAATATTTAGGGGATGAAATGGACCAAATACTAAATTTTTGCCGGTTTTTCTGGTCGCTCCAGAGGCCGCAATTATGGACCAAACACCGCGAATTTTTGCATGGAGAAGGGGATCGGGCCAGAGAATAAGCATGCATGTTTTGATAAAGATCTGTTATTATTTAGCGGGTCAAATGGACCCAAACTTTTGTGTGAAAAATAACAAAATTTGAATTCTATGGCGTATATGTTTACTCCTGAAGGACATAGACCCGAGAAGTTGATAGTATATCCAAGAGGAGTGGTTGACCTTTAAATTGATACCAATTATATTGTCGTATGTACTCGGATGTGGGAGATACACTTAAATATTTACAGGTGCTTACGTATTGATATAGTATTCAGTAACCCATAACGACACTAGAGGGCAGAAATATAGCGCTGATCGCTTTTAAATTTTCCATGAGGATCCAGGTATGGTCAACTACTACGGCTATAATTTTCGGCGATGATCAGATACTAACTTTGGGATGAATAAGACCGAAAACTTAAATTTTTGGGTTTTGTTTTTTTTTTGTCGAACTGAAAGTCGAACATCACAACCCAACCCACCGTGAAGGGAATCTGTAGTCAATATTAGTAATATTTGTTGACCTCTAGCCGGTCAAGAGGGTGCAAATATCGCGAAATATTGCCAAGATCTGAATATAGAACCCCAGAATGTTAGATTTTCGTGGAAGTTGTGTAGGGTATTATATGGTCGGCCCCGTCCGACTATACTGCTCCGCTCACTGGTTTTATTTTAGTAATTTTGAAACTCAAACTAGTGTACTTTATTATAAAAAAAAAACAAAACAAAAATATCACACTAACATACATATACAAAATTATAAATAATTTTTTATCATTAAAAATGAAACCAATAATATGTGCACCGCTTTTGGCAGTTAATTGTTTATTTATTTTATTTTTTAATATTAAGAAGCACCCAACTTTTTGAAAAAAGTATGATTTAAAGACTAACACGAAAAGGATTTCCATTGGAAATTATTCCGCAAACGTAACCTATGACCGGAATGTACCTAATAATAATTCACTTGAATACACGAATACACGCCTCAAGCATCATACAAGCAAATATCATGGTTACGATTGTGGAAATTATTTTAATGGAAATTCAACAAAAAAACAAAGAAAAAATTGAATGGCTTTTAAATGCTTTTTTTTGTGGACACTATGCATACATTTACAAAGCAAAAAAAAAAATAAGACATACACAAATGTAAAGATGAAGGTTCTATTAAAGTGTTACATACGAACATTTTAAAAATCACAGTGATCGTCATATTCTAAGACCCACCCATTCTCAGTTTCAAAAAATTTACATTTGTTATACCCTCCACCATAGTATGGAGGGTATATTAATTTTGTCATTCCGTTTGTAACTCATCGAAATATTCATTTCCGACCCTATAAAGTATATATATTCTTGATCTATTTTTAAGTGATTATTTATACTCTTTCAAGTCGAGCTTGATGATCTAAGTTTTTCAATGAAAAGGAAAGCCAGGAGAAGAACCTACGTACCCACCATTATGCGACGCGTTTCGCCGTTGGTTAAGCTGCTATGTGGCTTTACAAAGGTCGTATGTTGATAACTTGTATTTATTCCGCTCTGATGCGAAACTTACATATGCGAATTAAATTCAAATTTGTCAAAGTTCGACATTTGTCTTCATTCTAGGAACAGTCCTTTTCCTTTTGTTGCAGCTATGGATAATTAATCCACACACCTACAATTTCTTCCATGGTATACACATGTTTTTGCGCAACGGTTTTGGAAGTGTGTTGATGGCTCAGAACGTTAAGTGGTCTGGCAACATTTGTGTTGCTCCGAGGACCTAGGTTCGAGCCCTAGCCGTGCTCAGCTGAAATTAATTTTTTTGTTATTTGAAATTTGCCTTGTAAGGGCAGTGATCATTTCAAAGTAATTTTAAGTGATTATTTATACTCTTTCGAGTCGAGCTTTATGATCTATGTTTTGCAATGTAAAGGAATCAGGGTAAAATTCTAAGACGATCTAGCCATGTCCGTCCTTCTGTTGTAATCACGCTATCTTCTGAAGGAATTGAGATAGAGAGCTGAAATTTTGCATAGGTTTGTCTTTTGTCTGCAGGCAGGTTAAGTTCGAAGATGGGATATGTCGGTCCACGTTTAGGCATAGCTCCCATATAATAGTACCCCCCAATTTTCGGTATTTTGGGGTTCATGAGCGCGTTTTTCATTCAAATACGTTGAAATTTGGTACATTGGGTTCTTATTGGGTACTAAATGTCTCCACAAAAAATTATAAATATAGGTCCACTTTTTCTGGTAGCCCCCATATAACGTTAACTCCTAATTTTCAGTATTTTGGAGGTTCTGATCGTATTTTTCCACCGAATTGGCTATAATTTAGTACTTTAAGCTCTTAATAGGTACCAAATCTCTCCACAAAAAATTATAAATATAGGTCAATTTTTTCGGATAGCCCCCATATCAGGGTACCCCCAATTTTCGGTATTTTGGGGTTCTTGAACGCTTTTTTCAACCGAATTCGCTGCCATTTGGTATTTTGTAGTCGTATATGGTAACAAATCATCCTACCAAAAAATTTTAAACATTCACCCCCTTTTTGGGGTCGTCCCCATATAACCCCCTTTTTTATATTAAAATAGTTATATGATTTTTTCCGTGTTCGGTTCTGAGACTCTTACTTACTTACTTAGCTGGCTTGTTACAGAACAGTTGTTCCATAAGCCGAGGTCTTGTGCGCAAGTCCACCAATTTGGAAGACCACGTTCCAAGATGTTGTTGTCTACTTGGTCTTTCCATCTAATTCGTGGCCTTCCCCTTCTACGGGAACCATCAGTAGGCTCATTTTTATATGCCTTTTGATCTGGGGCATTTTCATTCATCCGCACAACATGGCCTAGCGACCGTAGTCGCTGCAGCTCAATACTACTGACTATGTCGATGTCCGCGTATAAATTATAAAGCTCGTGGTTCATTCGACGCCGATATTCACCGTCGACGCAGATCGGCCCGTAGATCTTTCGGATAATTTTTCTCTCAAACACCCCAAGAGCTGCCTCATCTGCTTGCGCAAGTACCTATGCTTCTGATCCATATAATAGCACGGGTAGTATCAGCGTCTTGTAAAGTGTGAGTTTGGTCTGGCGGGAGGTGGCCTTGTTTCTAAACTGCTTACTTAGACCATAGTAGCATATGTTGGCCATCACAATCCTTCTCCGAATTTCAAAACTGATGTCATTCGTTTTATTTATGGCGGTACCAAGGTATATAAAGTATTTAACTACCTCGAAGTAGTAGTTCTCAAGTTCCACAGTTGGTCCGAGTCTACTGGACGTCTTGCGCGTTGATACCATCAGCTTGGTCTTCTCGCCGTACACTGCCAGACCCA
>NW_026889610.1:0-13116 GCF_032173495.1 Musca vetustissima
ACGCCAGGAGATGCTCCTGCGAAAAATGGCAACATCACTGCACAAAATTCAAGCATGCTTTGTTAATAGGAAACGCTATATGGTCGTTTCATTTCCTCGGACCAGCTACAAGAGACCAACCTACTAAGCTGGAATAAAAATAATGAAATAATCAACAGAATGACTAATTGAGTAGGAAAGTTATTTTTGTGGATTCATATGCTTCCAAGAGGAGTAACAGGAGAAACCAGTAAGGAAATAGTGGGTATATCCTACATATGTTTCCTAAAAGACGTCGCCTTTTCGAAGGAACATTGACCTAAAATTGAACGAACTTAAATATGTGATCTTTATCTACATCGACTAACATCAATCCCTACACATGTCAATCTGCAACCTATGCTAAATTTTGTGACTCGATTTAACGCAAACTTGAAAAACGCTATTAGGTATGCTGCATTGTTTGTCTCTAAGCATATTCTGAAAAGGAACCAAGTGTCCATCTCGTTTCCTTTTGCTTTTACAAAAATATGTACAAATACATAATACCCTGTACCACAGTGTGGTGAAGGGTATAAATATATGGTAGCTATATCGAAATCTGAACCGATTTTCTCGAAACTTGACACACATCGTTCTAGTCTCAAATCAGTACAATACGTAAAATTTCGCGCAAATCGAAAAATATATAGGGACTTTGGCACACCATTTACCTTAAATCGGACGAAGATATATATGGAGCTATATCTAAATCTGAACCGATTTTCAGGAAACTTAACCCACATCATTCTAGACCTAATTCATTACGATATGCTAAATTTCGTGTAAATCAAATGATATATAGGGACTGTGGTGCACCATTTACATAAAATCGTACAAAACTATAAATGGGAGCTATATCTAAATCTGAACCGATTTTCACGAAACTTACCGAACATCATTCTGGAACTAATTCAGTACCCTATGCCAAATTTCGTGCAAACCGTAATATATATAGGGACTTTGGTGCCTATAACGGACCAAAATATATATGGGTGCTAGATCTAAATCTGAACCGATTTTTACCAAGTTCAATGGGGTTCGTCCTTGGGCTAAATAAGTGACTTGTGCCAAATTTATATGGGGGTACCCTGACACTTGGTTCAATATTATTAATTTTTGCTGCAGAGATGTGTTATGCAATAGGAACCCAAAATATCACATTGCAGCCAATTTGGGTGGTACCTTGACATGGGGGCTACCCTGAAACTTGGGTCAATATTAAATATTTTTGGTAGTGAGATTTGACATCCAATGAGAATACAAAATACCAATTTACATCTATTTCGATTGAAAAACGTGTTCAAAATCTCCAAATACCGAATACTGGGAGTACCGTTATATGAGAACAACTCAGATATTATTTGGTACCTTTGTTTTTTGATTTTATATCGTTTTCTTGGTTTTGGTTTTCTTTTGGATTGGTTTGGCTTTAGGCTTTTTGTAAATAAAAATTGTTTTTGATTTTTGATTGATTAGTACTGCTTTGTAAAATGTCTGGTGAATATTTAAAGGTGTTGGAAACGGAATGACAAAAAACGATAAAACTAAAGCAAAGCGTCATTTAAATTGTAATAAAATAGTATAGTCTTAAATTTGTCCTTGGCACTAAATGTTGTCCATTTCTTTTCAATGGCATTTTCCACAGCAATTTTTATTTCATTTTCGACGCACACTTTAAAACTTTCATTCGTGTGCCCTTATCCTTTGTCCGTTAATTTGGAACACCTTCAAATGACTGAATCTAGACTAGAATTGACTTGAAGCTATGTTACTAAGGATTTTCCTTTTTACGCTCTTTTTTTGTTTGTTTTGTCTATTTTTATTCATTTGTCTACTTTATTAATTCGTTTCATTTCAAAAGCAACAGACGAAAAGACCTACTTTTCTTTGAAAGAATGGAGAAAAAACAAAAACCACAATATATCATAAAAAGATAGTGGGAGAAAGGAACTGTGACGATTAGCTAAAGGCTACATAATAAAATGTGGAACTTTGCCGGCCGGCAAAATGCCTTTGCGGACAAACACTCACACGCATAGGAAGCAATCACATTCGAAATGTATGAAAATAAATATGTGTATGTTTTTATTTGGAAAGACGACGACAAGGAAGAAAAAAATGGATCCCTAATTTGAAAAAATGCAAAAACCAAACCGAAAATTATACACATACCATTCTAAAATGTATGAACAATTTTGTGTCAATCGAACAAGTATTGGAAGTTTGGTGGGTCATTTACCTAATATCGGACGAAGCTATATATGGGAGCTATATCTAAATCTGGACCGATTTCAACAAACCTTCGCAAACAGGACTGAATTCAGTACGCTGTGCAAAATTTTGTTTGAATCGGACAAATATTGGGACTTTTGTGTACTATTTACATAAAATCGAACAAAAATATGTATACGGGAGCTATATCTAAATTTGATCCGATTTTCTCCAGTTTCAATTGGGTTCGCCCTTGTGCTAATTTTAATTTAAATCGGATCGTAAATGTGACCTGTACTGTGTTTACAATTTATCATCAACAGACGTACGGTCATGTATAAACCGATTCTGAAAGTGATTCTATGCATATTCTGAAAAGGAACCATGGGTCTATCTCGTTTCCTTTTGCTTGTTACAAAAAATAATGGAATAAAAATTGCAACGAAATCTAGAATTCTGATTAACCTCATTTGATGGAATCGGAGCCTGAGACAAACATAATATCTGTGCTCTAAAAAATCTATTTTTTTTTTAATTCATAGCATATTTTTGCAATATACAAGTAAAAACGTATTATATGAGTAGACCAATGTCCAGTTCGAGGTGATGGTTTGTGATGAAGGTAGCTGGATATTTTATCCTCCTTTTAGATAATTTATCATAGGTCTCTGTTTTAAAATAGGCAGCCAAATTTACATTCAAATCAGTATCGAGTATTGGTAGACCCCTATTTTCTCTTTAAGTAAAAAAACCAACACAAAGTTCTTATACTCACACTTACATTATTATCATTATTGCCAAAAATCAATGGAATTTGTTAGTTGAATTAATTGGGTTAATTTGTGCTGTGGTTTCCGAACTGAATTAGCAACTCTGTCTTTGGAAACATTGTTTTTGGTCTTATTTCTATCTGACCAATTTTACTTAGACCTACTCAACCGCACTTTTTTACATCTACTTTTCGAGGTATTTACTTAATTTTCATGTGACCGGGTGAATGGGTAGATGGAGTAAATCAATCGAAAGGTTAAAGTTCATGATTAGTTCAAGTATTGTTTGTTACTGTTTGTGAATTGGTTTTGTTGTTGCTGTACCACAATTTCCTTGTGGTTAAGTGAAAAGTTTTGTTTTTTGGTAATTCCTGTGTTGCTTCCCTTTCCCCGTTTTATTATTGATGCCGCTGCTACCGTTGAAAAGGTGAAGTTCAAAGGCAATATCGGAAAAAAACTTTTTGGCAAGTTTGTTATATTTTTTGTTGGTGTTGTTTGCTTGGTTGACTGGTTTAAGTCCGAACTTGTTATTATTGTTGGTATTTAATTATTTATCAATTAGGATGGTATTAAAGATGTGATTTTTTTCGTTGTGACTACTATGTAAGGGGGTATTAATTATTTAATGGATTTTGTAAGAAACTGCTGGAATGGTAGAGCTTATCATGTTTGTTAGATAAGGGGCTCAGATGTGTAGTTGACCATTGCTTTGCTGGGTGGGAAAATGTGGTAGGAACTTTGATTAGTTTCATGGAAGATGTGCATTGATATGTCTTTAAGAGACCTCTCGAACGTCCGAACACAACCAGGTTCTAACTTGGTTAAAGGTCAAATCGTGTACATTTAAAAACAGATCTAAAATGTTACCATCCACAAAAAATTAACCTCAATATCTACAAACACAGCCCCGTTCTTTGCTATATTGTTGGCCTATTAATGTCCTTGAAACTAAAAAAGCATTAATAATCCTTTTTTTGTGGCTCGTTCGGTTGGTAGGTGAAGGTGCCAATGAAAATTTTCTGGCAATTTATGTTCTTCACGTAACAGTGAAATTAATTTCTCAACGATAATTACATCGTTTTGCAATCGTCTGGGTGGTCGACCGAGAAGTAGTGATGCGAGACTTACCCAGAATACAAACAGCAAAGTCATGCTCGTTTATGGTCACATTTGGGACGACGATGCATCGTCATGTAATAGAACTTTACATCATTTAGTAGACACACACACACTTGTACATCACACACAAAACATGTTTTTAGCTGCATGTGCGGGAGTTGGAAAACATTCGAAAGGACAGACAAAGACTTTAACAGCTTAGATGTTTTTGGTGGGCATTGAACGTAAAAACAAAAACTACAACAACAAAACTTTAAAGAAAAACCAAATTTATGACAGTCATTTGAGAGAGAGCAGACAAACGAGCGTAGTAAACGTGTTAATGTTGCAAATGTTCCAGGACATGGCCAATTTCATGATTAGACAGATTATGAAATGCCATTCGGGGTTGGTTGTTGGTACGTACTATTTTGAAAGTTGTTATAAATTATCAAAAGGCAAAGTGAGGTGTTGTTTTGAGGGATTTTCGGTATTTTCGGTCTATGGTAAACTATGGATCCATGCAATTTATCTATCTATAATTAGGAAAAATTACAAACCTTTATATTTTTTTGGGGAAATCGGCTTCAAATAGTTAATCTAAATTCTTAAAGACTTTTTTCAACAAAATTGAGTTTACAAATTCTTTCTGAGATAGAAGGCCTTGAGAAAGAGATTTGTATATGCGGAAAAAATAACTTGAAAGATCGTCTGTTGAGCTCATGTCTTGAATACATTTTAATATTACCGAATATATAAAATTTTGGTAGGGCCAATGTGAACATAAGACATTGGAAGATATCTTGAAAACAGTTCTATAGACTCAACACCTTTTAATGAGAAACATTAATTGATGTGTCTTCCATGGGGTGATATACAAATTTACAAAGAATTACCTTCTGAAACAGAAAATACCCATTAAGAACCTGTAAGGAAAGTAGCAAAAACGGTTTGGACCGACTATATGAAACCTCCACCACTTTGGGTATATTCTACATATGTCTCCTAACAGACTCCTCCTTTTCGAAAGAATATTGACATGCAATTTATCGAACTTGAATGTGTGGGCAAATTTATGTAAATCGATGTAGAGAAAACTTGATACACGCTATTCGGTAGGCCGCACTGAAAATTTAATCTCAATCAGACACCTGTTTGAAATATGTATGGATGCTGTGCCAGCATCTGCACCACTTTCAATAAAACGCAATAACGTAGTTCTGGGTCAATTTGATACGTTGTGTAAAATTTCGTGTCAGTTGGTCCAAAATTTACCTAAAATCCAACGAAAGTATATGTGAGAATTATATATAAAACATAACCAATTTCAACGAAAATTGTTATACAAAGTTATGTGTCAATCGTACAAACTTTGGGTCCTTAGTGTATAATTTACATAAAAAAACAAACGAAAATATATATGGGAGCTATATTTAAATCTGAACCGATTTTCATGAAACTTAGCATACATCATTACAGACTCAATTCAGTTCGCTATGCCAAATTCCGTGCAAATCGAAAGATATGTAGGGGCTTAGGCGCACCATATATATAAAATCGGGCGAAAATATTTATGGGAGCTCTATCTAAATCTGAACCGATTTTCATGAAACGTAGCGTACATCATTCCAGTCTCAATTCAGTACGTTATGCCAAATTTCGTTGAAACTGAAAGATAAATATTGACTTTGGTGCACCATTTACATTAAATCAGACGAAAACATATATGTGACCTATATCTAAACCTGAACCGATTTTCAGGAAATTAACACACATCATTCTACACCTAATTCATTACGCTGTGCCAAATTTCATGCTAATCGAAAGATATACATATAGGGATTTTGATGCACCATTTACTTAAATCGGACGAAAATACATATGGGAGCTATATCTAAATCTGAACCAATTTTCTCGAAACTTGCCACTCTTCATTCTAGACTTTATTCTGTACACTATACAAAATTTCGTGCAAATCGAAAAATATACCGGGACTTTGGTACATTAAATCGGACGAAAATATATATGGGAACTATATCTGGACCGATTTTCAGAAAACTTAACACACATCATTTTAGACATAATTCAGAACTCTGTGCCAAATTTCGTGGAAATCGGAAGATGTATAGGGACTTTAGTACACCATATACCTTAAATCGGACGAAAATATATATGAGAGCTATATCTAAATCTGAATTTTTCCCAATTTCAATAGATTTTGTCCTTGGCCGAAATAAATGACCCATGCCAAATTTCATCCAATTCGGATCATAAATGCGACCTGTACTTTGTTTACAATTTAAAATGGACAGATAGACGGGCGGACGGACATGCATAAATCGACTTAAAAAGTGATTCTACGCATATTCTCAAAAGGAACTATGTGTATATCTCGTTTCCTTTTGCCTGTTACAAACATATGCACAAAGACATAATACCCTGTACCACAGTGTGGTTAAGGGTATAAAGACTGCTTGTTAAAATATTAAATTTAAATATTTATGAAGTTGGATTCTAGATTCACTTTCCGTGTAAAATTCCGTGGTGTTCGGATCATAAATATCTTCTTTAACACGATTTAAAAATAGATAAAAATAAAGAATTTGATCCGTTAGATTTCATAAATATTTCGATATCCTCATCGAAAACTATAGGTGGCCCTACTCCCTTCTGTGAATATCCACCGTTCCGTCTGTGAATATTTACCGTTTCATTACAATTTGTACCTTTCCTCCCTGTTTGAGAAATATTTTGTCGTTGTTGTTATCATCCTCGCATTTACACAATTTTTTTTTTAAAAAAGACAAACTTCTAACCAAGCTTTTTTTGTGCTCGCTTCATTCATCCATTCATTTAATTTCATCATTTTCATTAGTTAGTTGCTAAATACTACAGTTAGTTAGGAAAATCCCACCCCGTCACAAAAAAGTCCCCATAATACAATCGTTTGTTTGTTTGTTGTACTTACTCAGCACGTATGGTTATCTCGTGACCTGTATTCACCGGTGTCTCAAGTTCACTTAACAGCATCGTTTGTAGACCGCATTAAAATTGGAATTGCAACAGACCCTTTTGCAGGAACAGTGCCATGTAGTGACCGCCCTTTGTACCCTGAGCGGCAGCTAGCATGATGAGACCATTTGTGGCACGTGTTCGTACCTTCAGTTGGACATGCATCGCTAGAACGGTATCCAATGAGTCGTGATGTTGAATGTCCTTGTGAATGCGATGTGAGACATAGGAATCACCAGAGAAAGCTGCATTCTTGATGATGATGGGCGTTTCACAGAGGGCACCCTGACGATCGAAACGACAGACGCACTGCAAAAAAGGGGGGAGAAAAAAAGAGAAATGATGAGAGAGTGGTAAATAAAAAGTGGTGTAGGACAGTTTTTTTTTTGTTGAATATACTAAAAATATTTAAATTAGAGTTTGAGTTCGTTTGGCAAAAAAGCAAGTTGTTGAAAGGCAATTTGTTACAACGTTACCTATAATTCGACGGAGCGTACAGAAATCCATATCTTAAGGCGAATAATACAAACCGTAAAACACAATCGAAAATTTATTAAAGTAATCCAAATATTTTATGTTCACATTCGAAATTTCATATTTTTTGAATGTTTGTTTTTATTTTCAAAAAAAGAAAAAAACAAAAAAAACAAAAGTTGAAAATTTTCAACATTAAATTTTATACGCTCGACGTATTTCGGTAACATTCATATAAATACATGTGTTCTACTTTTGTGGTGAAAAACGTCGAATGAGCTAGTTGAATTTTAGGTAGGGCTGTTAGAGGAGAAGTTAGGTGAGTATTTTTTATGGGGAAAATAGAACTAGGCACTTTTATTTCCTCACAGGAAAATATAATTTTAGATTTTTAGTGGTTAATAAAAAAATATTTTTGCCTTACAGACCCCATCAGGGATTTATATGTAGATCTCATGTTCTGATGTAGGTTGGGTAAAATATTAATATGTGCATTCAATGAATCGAATCAAACCGTCCATCTGTCCATGTCTTATTAAAATTTGCCACTATTCATTTATTTGGCTCAATGACAAATCCTATGGAAATTGGAGGATGTCGGTTCAGATTTTGATATAACTGTCATATATTTTTGCGACCACTTTTATATAAAAGGTGCACAAAATACCTATTTTTTGTCTGCTTGAGACGAAATTTGGACGTATCGAATTGGGTTTGTTTTTCGAAATTAGTATATAGCTCCCAAATATAATTTCAACCGATTTTACATTTACATTCTCCTTCCTTGTGGCAGCCTTTGAGTAGTCCAGGAAGGTTGATGTGAAGACTTGCAAATAGGTTCGATTTTCGCCCTCCTTATGGCGACATTCTAACCTTCGTGACTAACATGTGATACCGAAGACTGGCTATTTCTAGCAAATAGAATTTCATTGCAGCTGATTACAATTTTCCGTTGATTTTATCCTCTTCATTGAAACTGGCGTTCGGTCGTTACTTCTTCCGCTGGAATCGCCGATATTACCACTGTCACAATTTCTGACTTTGGTCAAAAACCTTCTTGGCCACTAACTATACAGCCTTTGGAACAGATCCTGAAGGTTGCTATGAAGACCTGTCCCCAGGTCCGACATTCGAGTCTGAAGGCTAAGAAGTTTTTAGCATCTGCTGTTTCTTCGCGTTGAGAAGGATTTGACCTTAGTCGGTGTGTATAGCTTCCGATGGGATCGCTGATATTGCCGAAGACACATTAGTCCAGACCTTGAAGTTTGCTGTGAAGATTCTTCCCAAAGGCGACCTTTAAACTGTAATCCTACTAAAGGAACATGTTGATCTGTTTTTGACAACAATGGTTCCCCGAAGATGGTTGTTCCTCCGGCTTTCTGATCCTATTTATTGACACAGGCGTTGAGGAGGATTTGATATTGTAGCTGATACTATCGATAGAATCTTTGGAGCAGTCCCTGAACGATGACTTGAAAATAGGTCCGCTTTTCGTCTTTCCAATGACGCCTTGCTACTGTCCTTCTTGGCTACTACTCGAGCATGGGAGACCAAAGTATGAGCTGTTTTTAGCAACATCTGCGAGACTTTTGCTCCTCCGTCGATCTCATTCTCTTCATTGCCACAAATGTTGAGAATGATTTTGTAGGTCGGTGCAGCTCCCGCTAGAGTCGTCGATGTAGCCGCGGATTCAACTGACTTCAAGTCTCTGTTCTGCTTGGCCACTATCGATGCAGCCTTTGGAGCCATTTCTGAGTGCAGCTGAGAAAACCAATATGTAAAGGTTTCGTCTTCCCAATGTCAACCTCCCCATTCTCCATTTTGCCTTCCTTCAGAATACGCGAGACCGAAGCTGAGCAAGTGTTTCTTTGGAACTAGATGCTGTTTCTCCGTCGATTTCATCCTTTGTATTGTTAGAAGTGTTGAGAAGGATTTGACTTTAGTCATTCGGTATTAATTCCGCCAGAGTCGCCGATATTCCGCTGACAAAACTTTAGTCTCTATCCTTCTTAGCCGCTATGGGTACAAATTTTAGAGCAGATTTCTCGGAAAACTTGCCAATAGGCTCAAATTTCGTCTTCCTAATAGCGACCTTCTGATTGTTCTCCTTGGCTACTACAGGAACAAGCGAGACCGAAGGCTGAGTTTTTAAAAACAAGGTTTTCTTCGCAGGTTTCTTGCTATTCTTTCGTCGATCTCATCCATCATTGCCTCAAACGTTTAGGAGAATTGGACCAAAATTGGTACAGTTTGCGCTAGAGTCACCGGTGTTATCGCTGACACTACTTCTAACGTCGTTAGCGTGATTACCCCAAACTATGGATTTCTTCAACCTTGCTTTGGTATATATCTCTCCAGAGGTAGCCAATATACCCAAGGTATGTACTTGACCGATCGGAAATTCTATAGAGGTTAGTAACTTTCGTACTTTCTCAATACCTTATGATGCCTCTTCATCCATATGAATTTCTTCTAGCTGATAAAATTGGTTAATTATTTACCTATTGTCGAAAAAGCAAATTGCCCTCGGATACGCCTTCCTATTCAATGCTTCTTAGGGTTCGACACTTTTGGTTGGGAAGTTCTCTAGTGGCTTTGTAAGGATAGACTCTCTTGTACTTCCTTACGATCTTAAGGAACTTCTTGATTCAGATGGATTTCTTCTCGCTGATCAAAGTGGTGTTTTTGGAAATAGAAAATTACCCTCCGATATGCCTTCCTATGCAATGCTTCTTTGGGTTTAGCATTTTTGGAAGCTGGAATCGACATCGAGGATTCCAAAGTGTCGTTACGTTACTCTTTTCCACTCAGTGGCCGTATGCCTCAGGTATGATTAAAAATGTGGGCGGAAGAGTGTATGTTCCCCGCTTTTTGCTTACAGGTTTTGAATTAATCATCAAAACATTTGTTTAATGATATGATTAATTGCTTTTAAATATTTTTTGTATATTTTTTTCGATTTGATTTCAACTTTTCCGCCAATCAGATGGTAATTTTCTTATTCATTTTCATATTCCAAAGAAAATATGATTAATACCAGGTACATTTCATTTGAAACCCATTCTTCAATTTTTTCACCATAATGAAGAATTTATTGACATTTTGCTCCAGCTCGACAACCAATAAGTCGGCTGTTGTGAAGAAGATAGAAACCAAAAAATCAATAATAAAACAACACATAAAATCACAACGAAAAAAAAAAAACTAAGAAGGAGGAAGAAATCAAAGTAGAGTGTCGAAGAATAAAAATTAAATTTTTGCAATTTTCCTTTTTGGCATAAATGAAAACATCACGACCACAATACTTCGGACTGAGTGCGCCAGTTGAAAAAGAAAATGAAAAGAAAAAAAATGAACAAACAATCGGGTCAATAAGTGCGAATAAAAGCCAACTTCAATACAAAACCATACAATTTATGGCAAAATGGCAATAAAGCCATATGTGACCTTTGCCTCAATTCGAAGAGCAACGAAATGCAATAAATTTGCAAACAAAAAAGAAGAAAAATGAAACAACAATAGCACTTCGCAAAGAAAGAACAACAATAAAAATATATCAAGAAGCAGAGAATGCAAAAATAAAGCATTTATTACACCATTTTTAGATATGGTAGGACAATTTGACACCTAATGAGAACCCAAAATATCAGATGAACACTAATTCATTTCCCAGGAAATGGTAAAATTTTGTAATAATTTATAACATGGTGGAACGGAGTATTCTATTTGATGCAAATGAAATATTCTTTCTAAATCTATTTGTCTATATTTGTTCTGGAAATGGTGTAACCCAACTTTGTGATGTTGAAATATACAAACACTAGCAAAGTACCCGCTACTTCGTATGCGGAAAGGGAATAAAAAAATATTTCATATGGAAATCGTGAATACCGTATAATATATATAAAAGAGCTTAGTGTTAAGTGAGTGGGTGAGTGACTGACAGATCATCGCCCAGACGAAACGGCTAAAGCTAGAAGCTTGAAATTTTGAGTGTGGGTTGGTGTTGGTGTGTAGGCGTGAGATTAGGCTGGGTTTTTGGAAATTCGAACTAGAAGGGTACGAAAAGTACTAAAATGTACCAAATATGGTACCCTTTGTATTAGGCGAACGGGAAGAGCTAGAATTCTGAAAATTGGAATGTGGGTCACTGATGTAAAGTTAGGAAGATGTACAAAAGCGTTTTTGGAAATTCGTACTAGGACGGTACGAAAAGTACTAAAAAGTACTAAATGTGATACCATTTGTATTTGGCGAACCGGTAGAGCTAGAACTTTGAAATTTGGATTGGTGGTCGCTGAGTGTAGGATAGATGTACCAACGGGTTTTTGGAAATTCGAACTATAAATATCCGAAAAGTACTAAAATGTACTTAATTTTGTACAATTTCGTAGAATGTGAATTGATAGAGCTAAAAACTTGAAATTTGGAATGCGACTTAGGGATGAGATGTAGAGTCTATTTAAGGAGATGGTTTTGAAAGCGTGTACTCATTTGTACGAAAAGTACTATATGATACTATATTTGGTACAAATTTAATTTGGAGATACAAATGGAGCTGGAGTCCTGAAATTTGAAATTAACATTACCGTCAGAGTGCAGAATTGGGAATGTACGTAGTTTTGGAATTCTTTTTACCCAGTTTCAGTAATTTATATTCATGGGTACTAAATGGTACTAAATTTGGTACAATTTGAATTTTATGCGAACCAATAGAGCTAGAATCATTAAATTTGGAGTCAGGATCACTGTTGGGGTGTAAGATCGATATATGTAGGAAGTTTTAAAAATTATTACTAATGTGTACTAAATTAGGTACAATTTGAATTGTGGATGAACCGATAGAGTTGGAATCCTTAATCTTGGATTTAGCATCTCTGTTTGGGGTAAGTAAGAAATTTTCAAAATTCGTACTACTGTGTACTAAATAACGTACAATTTGAACTGTAGGTGAACCGGTAGAGTTGGAATCCTGAAACTTGGATTTAGGATAACGGTGGGGGTGTAGGATTGGGGTATTTAGGAAGTTTTGGAAATTCGTACTATAGTTTACTAAATTTGGTACAAATTGAATTGTGGATGAACCGATAGAGTTGGAATCCTGAAACTTGGATTTAGGATCACTATGGGGGTGTAGGATTGGGGTATGTAGGAAGTTTTGGAAATTGGTACTACTATGTACTAAATTTTGTACAATTTGAATTGAGGGTGAACCGATAGAGTTGGAATCCTGAAACTTGGATTTAGGGTCACTGTGGGGTTGTAGGGTTAGGGTAAGTTGGAGGTTTTGGAAATTCATACTACTGTGTACTAAATTTGGTACAATTTGGATTGTGAGTGAACCGATAGCGTTGGAATTCTGAAACTTGGAATTAGGATCACAGTGGAGTGCAGGTTTGGGCTAAGTAGGAAGTTTTGGGAATTCGTACTTCACTGTAGTACGAATTTCCAAAACAAATTTGGTACAAATTGAATTGTGGATGAACCGATAGAGTTGGAATTCTGAAACTTGGATTTAGGATAACTGTGG
>NW_026889611.1:0-130794 GCF_032173495.1 Musca vetustissima
AAACTAAGCCCATTTGCCATGCCATTCCAATTACGAAACAGTTTTTTTTTCTGTGGCAATAATTCTCATCATCAAAGGATATGGAGTAATGACAAAGTAACGCAATCAGTGGTACTCGTATGACCAAATGCTAATGACATTTCCAATCCTTTTTATGGCTCTCCAAATCATTGAACTGGCATTAAGTTTTCATCAATTCTTTTCACATGCTGTTTCATTAGGAAGGAAGGAAGGAGGTAGAAAAAAATGGTCGAACTGAAAAAAAAAAACGTCAAAAAAAGAAGAGAAAAAAATTATAACTCCACTAGGAGGTATGTAAATGGAATACAGGACCCCTCTACTACAAATGGTTCTAAACCCCATTCCCGCTAGGTTATAAAACCCCATATGAGTATATACGCATTTCCAAAGCAACATCAATAGACAAAGAGGCTCTTGAACCCACCTGCACGATGCTCAATGGTTGGATGCAAGCAGGACCCATCTATGGTTTTTTATTAATTAACACATACACTCGGGACACATACAACACGAAGGATCGAAGCACACCCCAGCATTCATATATGGTTGTCTGAATAGATGGACGGCATGCTAGATGCTGTGTTGGGCCTCCCCAAAGTACACAGAAAATTCGAAGTGGTCAAGTATTACTATCTCTTTCGTTTGGCAAACGAAAAATGTCAAGAAGTAGAAGACGAAGCGGCAGCAGCAACAGAGTATAGGAAAAAAACAGGACTATAGTCCTTGTTTTTATGTAGTTTTAGAATTTTTGTTGGTGTTGTTGTTCTGTTTTATGTTTTTTTCTGTATGTGTGTTTTGTATCCTGTCGAATTCGTTTTGAACTTTGCTACCTTCTACCGATAGCAGATAGAAATTAATCTGTATATGTCGTATACATGTGGGTGTGTGTGTGTGTGTGCAAATGGACACCCGATGGACATGTGTATCCATGTGTATCCTTATATGGACGCATTTCATTCGATTTGAACGTATTGGGTTTTACAGAAAAAAAAAACGGAATATAGTGTGTAAGCAGAGCAATAACCAAGGAATGTGACTGCAGTCGAGTGCCTCTATGTGTGTGTGTGTTTGGTGCTGAATATGTAAACAGGCCTATGGCAAGGATTTCTTTCAACTTCCTGTATATTTCCATCTCTTTCTGTTCGTCAATATGCATATTGGCTGCCTGCTGATTTTGGTTTTCTTTTCTTTTTTTTGTTTTTTGATGATGAGTTTTACCTTTAGTCCAGGCACATTTACTGCCTGCATGTAGGAGCTGTTGAAATACACAGCAGCTACAACAACAACAACAACTTCGAATGCGTTGCTCCCATAGTCCGAAAACAAAAGACCAAACAACAACATTCTGTAATCAACCAATGTTTGTAGTGCGCATCGCGTTTTTTGCATACCCAGTACAGGACATACACATAGTTACATGTTCATTTCTGTGGTCCTTGCAATAACACCCTCTCTGTCCGAACACATTCATATGAGAAAAGTTCTAAATATTTGTTGCTGTTTTTTTGTCCTTCTATTTTGGTCGGCTCTTTATTTTCCAGCCATGATTGGCTTTTGCGTACTATTGGGAATCATAAGGACGAAGTATTGATTATGTTTCCGTTTCATTTTTCTGCTTTTTGAATTATTGAATAGAACAACAACAATGAACTATCAGAAACTACGGCAGTAGCAGCAACTACAACAACAACAATATAATGTTCAATATTTGTTTTACATGTTTTCTCGATTTTTTTGATTTTGTTGATTTTTGCTCCTGGAAATTAAGATAACTAGAAATGGGATTGTATGTGGTGCGGGGCGGTGAATATTTAATGGTCACATTCCATGCAACCACACAGGGGAAGGTTAGAGGCAGTTTTCTGAACTGTTTCAATGAAAAAGCAAATGCAATTTTTCTCTAATAGTTCTGATTCTTTTTCAGTTCCCTAGTATACGTTCGTATATCCTCCGAGGTATCAAAAGCCCTATGAATATTTCCAGAAAGTCTCCATTTTAATTATATGCGGTGCTTGCAAAAATATATGGACAGGATCCGTTTTTGTACGTATTCAATGATGATGAGGATACTCAGCAATGCACTCCATCAGTTGTCTCCCTTGATATTTATACCCTTCACCACACTGTGGTACAGGGTATTATGTCTTTGTGCATATGTTTGTAACAGGCAAAAATAATCGAGATAGACCCATGGTTCCTTTTGAGAATATGCATATAATCACTTTCTGAGTCGATTTATGCATGTCCGTCTGTCCTTCCGTCTGTCCGTCCATGTATTTTTGTTAACAAAGTACAGGTCGCATTTATGATCCGATTTGGATGAAATTTGGCACAGGTCACTTAATTGGAGAAAATCGGTCCACGTTTAGGCATAGCTCCCATATAACGGTACCCCCAAATTTTCGGTATTTTGAGGTTCTTAAGCGCCTTTTTTAACTGATTTGCTGAAATTTGGTACTTTTAGTTCTTATTGGGTAGCAAATCTCCCTACCAAAAATTATAAAAAAGGTCAATTTTTTCGGATAGCCCCTATATAAGATTACCCCCAATTTTCGGTATTTTGGGGGTTTTGATGACATTTTTTATACCGAATTCGCTGAAATTTGGTACTTTGTGTTCTTATTGGGTAGCAAATCTCCCTACCAAAAATTATAAATAAAGGTCCTTTCTTTCTGATAGCCTCCATATAAGGTGTACCCCCAAATTTTCGGTATTTTGAGATTCGTGAGCGCGTTTTTTAACTGAATTCGCTGAAATTTGGTACTTTTAGTTCTTATTGGGTAGCAAATCTCCTACCAAAAATTATAAATAAAGGTCATTTTTTTCGGAAAGCCCCCATTTACCCCCAATTTTTGGTATTTTCGGGTTCTTGGGCTCGTTTTATAACTGAATTCTCTGAAATTTTGTACATTGGGTTCTTATTGGGTACCAAATTACTCCACTAAAAATTATAAATATAGGTCCAGTTTTTCTGGTAGTCCCCATATAACGGTACCCCTAAATTTTTGGTATTTTGGGGGTTCTGATCGTATTGGTCAATTTTTTCTGGTAGCCCCCATATAAGGGTACCCCCCAATTCTTGGTATTTTGAGGTTCTTGAACCAAATTCTTTTTATACCCTTCACCCTGTAAATGGTGCACCAAAGTCCCTATATATCTTTCGATTTGCACGAAATTTGGCACAGCGTAATGAATTATCTCTAGAATGATGTGTGTAAAGTTTCCTGAAAATCGGTTCAGATTTAGATATAGATCTCATATATATTTTCGTCCGATTTAAGGTAAATTATGCACAAAAGTCCCTATATATCTCTCGATTTGCACTAAATTTGGGTTAGCGTAATGAATTAGGTCTGGAATGATGTGTGTTATGTTTCCTGAAAATCGGTTCGGATTTAGATATAGCTCCCATATATATATTCTCGTCCGATTTAATGTAAATCGTACACCAAAGTCCCTTAATATCTTTCGGTTTGCACTAAATTTGTTAAGTTTCCTGAAATCGGTTCAGATTTAGATATAGGTTCTATATCTGACCAAATGAACAATTTAGTATCGGTTGCAGAATGATGTGTTTATGGTTCCAATTTCATTTTACTGGCCCTTTAAAAATGCGACGTCTGTTTGGATTCATCTGTTGAATATACTCAAAGTGGTCGGCCCCGTCCGAAAAATACTTTCCTTACTGGTTTTCTCTCTCCTTGATCTGAAGATTACTAAAGCATGATAAACCAGTAAGGAATGTAGTAAAGTCGGACGGGGCCGACCACTTTGAGTATATTCAACAGATGAATCCTAACAGACGTCGCATTTTTAAAGGGCCAGTAAAATGAAATTGGAACCATAAACACGTCATTCTGCAACCGATACCATTTTGGGATTATTCTACAAATGTATCCTAAGAGACGTCACCCTTTCGAAGGAACATTGACGTGAAATTGAACGAACTTAAAAATGTGATCTTTATTGTAACTAAACCGACTAATATCAATCCCTACACATGTCATTCTGCAACCTATGTAAATCGATTTATGGGACCCCCGGTCGATCGGATTATTAGTTTTTGAGTTATCGTGTCCGTCATTCCCAAAACCGCTGTGTGGAGAAAAATTTTGAAAATCCCTCTTGTCGTCACTTGATGCCAGCACAATAAATCGGCTATATCTTCAAGAGTTGTTGACACTTCATTTACACCGATCACTTTTGCCGGCCCCAAAGTTTTGAGACATTTTTTTCATACAAATCTTTACTCTTATAACGTACCACGGATATAGCTATAGATCTTTAGGGTACCATTTACTTAAAATCGGACGAAAAAAATATATAGGAGGTATATGTAAATCTGAACTTAATTCAGACTTAATTCAGTACACCATGCCAAAATTCGAAAAAATCCAATGATATATAGGGACTTTGGCGCTCCATTAACATAAAATCAGAAGTAACTATATATGAAGCTATATCTAAATTTGAACTAATTTTAACGAAACTTAGCAGATAACATTCTAGACTCAATTCAGTACGCTGTGTCAAAATTCGTGCAAATCGAATGATTTTTAGGGACTTTGGTGCACCATTTACATTAAATCGGTAAAAAAATATATATGGGAGCTATACCTAAATCTGAACCGATTTTCAAAAATTTCGATAAGGTTCGTCCTTGGGCCACAGAAATGAGCTGTACCAAATTTCATCCAAATCGGATTTTAAATGCGACCTGTACTCGGTTTAGAGTTTAACATCAACAAACGGACGGACGGACATGCATAAATCGACTCAGAAAGTGATTTTATGCATATTCCAAAAAGGAACAATGGGTCTATCTCGATTACTTTTGCCTGTTACAAACATATTTACAAAGACATAATACCCAATATCACAGTGTGGTGAAGAGTATAAAAAGGGGTTTATATGAGGACAATCCCTAAAATGGGACGAATATTTATATTTTTTAAAAGGTGATTAGTTACCATATTCGAATTCGGTTGGAAAATAGGGGGTACCATTATAAGGAGGCTTCCCGAAAAAAGTAGAACGAAAAGTGGGCGGTGGGGACCACTATATGGGAGATATGCCTAAACCTGGCCGATATCGACCACCTTCGAATTTGACGTGCCTGCAGACAAAATGCAACTGTATGAAAAATGTTGGCGATCTATCTAAATTCGTTTAGAGACAGACGCTGATCAATAATATATATACTTTATAGAGTCGGAAATTATTACAAACGGGAAAACAAAATTTATATACCCTCCATGCTATGGTGAAGGGTATAAAAAGAAAAGAAAAAAATACTCGGATTTTTGTCAAAACTTGGACCTAAGATGATAATTTTTGGGAAAAGATTATTAACCCTCCAAACCCCTAATGGTCTTTTGGAAATGATACTAGTATCATAAACTGAAGAGAATCTCCTCTTTTATAATGTAAGTCTCATCAAACTTAACTCTGTTTAAATCAACAGACTTCAAACCCATTCATTTATAAAGCATTTCAGTTCATACAGCGGTGTAAAAAATAAATTCCATTAACTGTAGACTTTGACAAACTTAGACATAATGTTTATATTTCCAATTAATAAAGGAGATAATTCACTGAGCACAATTTAAGATAGTTTTATAGTTCGCGATTCCATAGCGAATAACTATATACTTGATTTGTTAATTATATTTGGTTATATATTTAGGTTTAGGTCTCCAAGACTATAAATATATGTTTCAGAATTCCATAAAATTTACAAAAATGCCCACTCATAATAATTAATTGACGCATAATACATTTTCCCATCTATAATGATTTTTACAAACCTACTTAAAAAAATAACACAAAACATAAAAATATTCTCAACAAAATCACACACACAGACAATACCAAACAAACATCTTAAAATCCAAACGCACTAACACACACAGAAGGCTTACAAAATGAAAAGTTATCCTTGCAATTGCAAAAAAAAAACCAAACCAAAATAAAAACTCTCGTTAACGAAACAAAAGCTTATGGGAAAATGTAGGAAAAAATAACAACAACAACTATGTCTCGGTGAAAAATAGTAAAACATATCAAAAGAAAAATTGCCTTCCACTTGTTTGTTGTGCATGACGATGATGATGAGGACGATTATTTTTACTGATATCGTTGTTATTTTTGTTGCGTGTGCCTCGTTTACACAGAGGCAAACACACACACACACACACATTCATACTCACAACCGGCCATACCAGAAACACATACCTCCAAAGGACCCTGATGCACTACCAAAAATCCATACAAAATAACAACGAAATGTACTTAAATTCTTCTTCGTATACGGAGAGTAATGGTGAAATTTATATATATATGTATGTGTGACGCTTTCGTAATGACTGTACTAGGAAAGGATCGTGGGGTCTAACTAGGAGTTTTCGTATATAGGTGAGAAACCCGTTATATAGACGAGAAGACAACAGACATTTTATACCCTCTACCATAAGGTGGGACAACCTTGAAAATACCGGAAATAACACGTGAACTTCATATACAGACTATATCGGTACATAAAATAGCTATATCTAAACTGAACCGATTTCTACGAAGTTTAACACACATAGTTCTAGACTTAATTCAGTACCTTATGCCAAATTTCGTGCAAATCGAAGGATATATAGGGACTTTGGTAACTATTTAACTAAAATCGGACGAATATATATGTGGAAGCTATATCCAAATCTGAACCGATTTTCAGGAAACTTGACACAGATCATTCTAGACCTAATTCATTACACTTTGCCAAATTTCGTGCAAATCGAAAGATATATAGGGACATTGGTACACCATTTACCATAAATCGGACGAAAATATATATGGGAGCTATATCCACATCTGAACCGATTTTCAGGAAACTTAACACATCATTCTAGATTTAATTTAGTACGTTATGACGAATTTCGTGCAAATTGAAAGATATAGAGGGAGTTTTGTGCATTATTTACCTAAAATCGGACGAAAATATATATGGGACCTATATCCAAATCTGAACCGATTTTCAGGAAACTTGACACACATCATTCTAGACCTAATTCATTATGCTGTACCAAATTTCGTGTAAATCGAAAGATATATAGAGACCGTTTACATAAAATCGGACGAAACTATATATGGGAGCTATATCTAAATCTGAACCGATTTTCTCCAATTTCAATAGGGTTCGTCCTTGGGCCTTGTATATATATCAAGAGGCTAGAACATTATATAGAGCTTTACCGAATAATCTATATTAATAATATTTTTGTAGGAAGATAAACCACCCTAAAATACCGAAATATGGGAAGGTACTGTTATTTTGAGACTACCCTAAAATATATAATAATATTGATAGGTAGGAAGATTTGCTACTTAATTTGAACCCAAAATAACTAATCGACTGAAAATCAGCCCTCAAATTCGGAATAATGGGAAGTACGGTTATATTGTTATACATCGATATTGGTTATTTTTATAAACTCCGCCTCCATAAGGTGGAGTGTAAAGTTGTCATTTCGTTTGCAACACATCGAAATATTCACCGGAGACACCACAAAGTATATATATTCTTGATCCGTGTCTGTCTGTTGATATCACGATAGAGATCACAATATTTAAGATAGAGCTCTGAAAATTTGCACAGATATTACTAGTACTCCTAGAATAAGTGACATTGCAAATGGGATATATCAGTCCACGTTTTTGTGTAGTCCCCATATAACGGACCCCCCCCCTTATTCGATATTTTGGGGATTACAGACACGTTTTCCAACCCAATTGGCTGAAATTTGGTATTTTGGGTTCTCATTGAATAGCACACATTCGAGCAAAAAATTAATAATATTGACCTATGTTTCAGGGTAGTGTCCATATAACGGCACAACCAGAATATTCTGTATTTAGGGATTTTGGCGATTCTGAACACGTTTTCCAACCGAATTACCTGAAATTTGATGGTTTGGATTAATATTGACCATGTTCCAGGGTAGCCCCCATATAACTGTACCCCCCACCAATTTTCGGCATTTAGGGGATTTTTGACAAGTTTTGGTTTCTTATTGTAAATGCCAGTACCAGAAATGATTAATATTCACCTAATTTCCTCGGTTTTTGTTATAGATCCATTCCTCCCTATTAGGTAATCATCTTTTTCTCATGACTTCTTCGGTATATTCAAGGTCCTATGTATGATAACATGAGTTTTCTCCTTAGGAGCCCCCATATGTTGGAGGGTGTAAAAAGTTCGTCCGGGACAAACTTAACATCGTTCTACTTTGTTGCTATTCCTAGTCAATACACACTCTATTCCGCCTGCTATATGGCAAATCCCTTCAGCTTATTATATACATTCTTAATGCAGATCTATAGAGCCAGCATTCCACCTCGACCCTAAAGACTCTCTTCTGTTCCTCTATAAAGACTCAACAGCTCGTACAGAAATACTCCGCGTCTTTCTGAATACTCATTCCGCTCGTCTTTAAAGGGGGTATTTTAAGGCGTTGATCCATAAAGTCTCCCTTATGCTCGTCCATAAATTCTACGTTTCTATCGTTTATAATAGCATTCAGTCCTGTCCATAAGGACTCCCTTCCGCTTTGCATTCCCTCTCTTCCATAATGACTACCTTTCTCTCATCTATAAAGACGCCCTTTCTCTAGACCATAAAGACTCCCTTCCTCTCGTTTATAAAGATTCCCTTCCTCTCGTCTCTAAAGATTCCCTTGCGCTTCTCTATGAAGATTTTCTTCAGCCCGTTTATAAAGACTCTCTTTCTGTCGTTTTTAATAGCATTCAACACTTTATATAAGTCTATAAAGCCACCCTTCCGCTCGTCCATATAGACCCCTTTCTGCTCGTCAATCAAGACACATTTCCGCCTCGTCTATAATGATAACATTCCGACATGTACATAAAGACCCTTCTTTTACTATATAAAGACTCCCTTTCCCACGTCAATAAAGACTCCCATCCGCTCCTCAATGAAGACTTCTTTCGGCCCGTTTATAATTTCTGTTGTTTTTAATAGAATTCAGCACTTTCTATAAAGATCCCCTTCCGCTAGTCTATTAAGCCACCCTTCGTCTCGTATATAAAGACCCCTTTCCGCTCGTCAATCTAGACTCCTGTCTGCCTCGTCTATAATAAGACTCCCTTTCGCTCCTCTATAAAAACTCCCTTCCTCTCGTCTTTAAAGACTTCCTTCATCCCATTAATAGGGTCTCCCTTTCCTTAGTCTATTAAAATTTTCATCCTCTAGTCTCTAAAGACTCCCATCCGCTCGTCTATAGACTCTGATCGAAGATTACCTTCCCCTTGCCTATAAAAAAAGCTAGTCCGTATGTCTGAAATACCGTCTTTCAGTTTACAAAAAATGTCGACTTTAAAATGCTATTTTTCTTATTTCGTCAGCACGTCTTCTGAGGAAAATCTTTTCTAAAGACATACCATTAATTCCGCAATTTGCTTCCATTCTCAAGTCTTCCATTTAAGGTAATGAACTTTTTTCCTGTCCTTACCACTAACATTTGATACAAGGACTAATACTAGTGCAACAACAACAACTACAACAACAAGAAAAATCTAATATGTATGTACATACACTATGAATGGCTATGACTGCACTTCAACTTTTACAATCCTCTAAATATCCTTCATCAATATACTTTTCATTTGCCCTGTGTTTAAAAATGTGTGTCTGTATGGGTGTGTGTGTGTGTTTGAGTCTTAGGTTCATGTTCATCCTCACGCAATGCCACTGCAGAGAGAAGCACATGCGAAATGTTCTACTTCTGTCCGACATCAGCTCGGTAGGACTGCTTTTGGCCTATGTTCGTTTATCGTCATCTAACAAGCATTCAATTCTAGCCCAGCCACCCCCCGGATAGCCCCCATTGGAAGGGAAAAAATATTGCAGCCTTATGTTACCATTAAATGTTGTCCCTCCATAGCCTCTTGTTGTAACGGCCTTACTCGAGTAGTGTGTCCTGTATGTGGGTGTATTTGTGTGTGTGTGGAAAATAGTTTTTACTCTATGGTCCTTTTTGGCATCCTTAGTTCTTTTACGTTCAAAAGACGGATATAAATGTATTTGTGCTGCCATCAATAATCCCGAAATATTTTTTTTCTTTTTCATTTTGCTAGTTGAACCCAAAAAACGGCAGAACTTTACAAAGGTCGACTGCATTTTTTGTTTTGTTCGTGCAGGGATAAAAACAGGAGGCAGGGAGCAAAACAACATTGAATGAAATAAAAACACAACAGAAAATTTTCATAGGATGCGTTGCAGTCCAGCAGAGGATATTTGCTTGGCCAAAAAAATGGTCTTAACATTCTGTCCAACACCCGCTATTGTCCTACCTTTCGGTAACCCACACCCGGCGTCAACAGTTACCACCGCATTTCAAAACATTTTTGACTGTGACACCAACGCATTTGAGAGGGGAAAAACTTCCATTTATTTGGGGGCGCACACCCCTCATACGTCCTCTCTTGCTATTCCGTCCACTGGTGTGTGTGTGTTGGAATATTTTAAAGGTCTCTGCTTAAATTTCGTTTACCCCGCTTTAGTTGTTGCACTTCGCTGCCTAAAATAGCCAATCGCATTGGATGGTTGCAACGCAGCGTGGGTGGTCTGCACAGATATTTGAAGGCGTGGCCAAAATGCCAAAATCGTAAATGCGTGTGTTTACTTTATCAACACATTAAATCCTCAACAAACAACCGAAAAATGTTTTACCTACATCCATAGAGTCAGCCAGCCAACAATCCAGACCCACCATTCACCCACCCCCACCGACCCATTCAAGTCATCCATAGTCATCACTGCTAGTTAAGGCTTCCCCAAAAATCCCCAACTAGGAAGCTTCGACTCGCCAACTACCCACCCAAACTATAACCACAATCGCTGGTTTTACCAAATTTTTTGTTCTCGTCTTTCTGCTCGTAGTAAGCGTAACGGTAAACTATACGATTACAGTGGACATGACATGCAGGCCAACTATTGGCGACTGACAGTGAGTGAAATGGCTGCATGCAGTGTCGCTGCCAACTGCATTCTGTAATGTGGGGTCTGTTAAAATGTTTTTCCTGTGTTCGAATACTCTGCCAAATGCCCTCCCAAAATGTAACTGCAATAAGAGAATTGTGTAATGGAGCTACAAGAGAGGTGATTTTAAGAGCACCAACATGAAAACTGTTCCCATTACATGGTTGACTGTTGTTAACATTCATTGTAATACAGTAACGAACACAATAACATAAAGCGTCTCTCCCAATAAAAGCAAAAGAGAAAGGTAATTCTGGCTGCATGCATGTGCTGTAAAGAGTGCTTTATTACAGTGCTAACGGCTTCTGCACTCAGTGCAACGTGCACGTTTTATTGATTTGTTTAAGAGAGTGGAGAACATTAATATTTTTCTTTCAGATAATTGTAAAGAGAGCAGTATTACATTTTTACCGGTTTATGTTTAGTTTGGCAGGCATAGTGAGTGGTGCATGCCACTCTCTGCTGTGAAGATATTCTCTTCAAAGATTTTATACGTTCAAAAGAGTGAATAAATGTAATATTTTTTATCTGCATTCTTTGCCCATGTACCCTCGATGCCAATGTTAGTTTTCTGCAATATGGCCCTCTGTATTCGTCTGAGAAATTCTTCTTTTCTTTTTCTGTAGTTTTGCCGGCTTTTCATTTTTCATTATCGTTACTGTTTCTGTTTGTGCTTCCTCTTCTATGCATTTTTGCTGTTGTTGTTGTTGCTGCTGCTGTTAACTATATCCGCTTAACTAAGCAAAAGACCGTCGGAAAAGTTTCGAAATGAAAACTAGTGGGAATGTACAAAAGCCGTCGGATGAAATGTGTGTTGGGAAAATGATCTGCTCAACTTAAAATTAATGCAATAAAATAAATATTTCTTTTGTGAATTCAATATATAACAAGTAAAAAAGCGTTAATACCCTCCACCATATAAATGCTGACAAATTTTTGAAATGAAAACATAGGGAACATACATGTAACGACAATTCTTTCAATCGAATGTTGTAAACCAAATAGAAAATTCAGCAATTTCAATGGGGGTTTCCCTAAAATCTCAAAACCCTAAAATGTTAACATATATTATTAACGCATGGTACGGTAAAACATGTCTATAAAATCCTGAAAATACTCCAATTTAGAGGGCAATATTATATATGAGGCATACTAAATCGGGACCAATATTGACAGCATTGTGTAGGAATTAGCTACTTGGTGTTTTCATTATATATGGGGTTAGGCCTAATTAAGAGCCGATGTAGCTCACGTTCCAAGTTAATATTTTAGTTTTGAATTCCAATACCGTCCATTACGCTAAGTATTAAATAGGTAGGATGTTTTATATAGGACCTGGACCTAAATGCGGGTCGATACAGTTCATTCTCAAACCTCACGTTTTAGTTTTTATGTCGATATCCTCTGAGAGAAAAATTATTACAGCATATGGCTAAATCGACTAAATCGTTTTAGAATTCCATACAATGGGTATGAACGGAAAATTTCGTCTACCGAATACTCCCCCTACTATGGTGGAATACAGCTATAAGGGGTATAACACCAATACACGGAAAAAATCAGATAACTCTTTCAAAATAAAACAATAAGCTAACTATTTTAAAATAAAACAAGGGGGTTATATGGGGACTACCCCTAAAAGGGGGTGAATATTAATAACTTTTGGTAGGGAGATTTGTTACCATATACGACTACAAATTATCAAATTACAGCGAATTCGGTTGAAAACCGTGCTCAAGAACCCCAAAATACCGAATATTGGAGAGTACCCTTATATGGGGGCTACACGAAAAAATTGACCTATATTTATAATTTTTTGTTGAGACATTTGCTATGCAATAAGAACTCAAAGTACCAAATTTCAGCGAATTCGGTTGAAAAACGGCCTCAAGAACCCCAAAATACCGAAAATTGGAGGGTATCCTTATATAGGGGCTACCCGAAAAAATTTACCTATATTTATAAATTTTAGTGGAGAGATTTGCTACGCAATAAGAACTCAAAGTACCAAATTTCAGCGAGTTCGGTTGAAAAACGGGCTCATGAACCCCAAAATACCGAAAATTGGGGGTACCCTTATATGAGGGCTACCCGAAAAAATGGACCTATATTTATAATTTTTTGTGGAGAGATTTGATACCCAATAAGAACTCAAACTACTAAATTACAGCCAATTTGGTGAAAAAATCCGGTCAAAACCCACCAAAAACTGAAATTTGGGAGGTACCGTTCTATGGGGGCTACCAGAAAAGATGGACATATATTTATAATTTTTAGTGGAGAAATTAGGTATCCAAAAAGAACCCATTTTACCAAATTTCAGACCAAGTATCTTAGATTAGATTGTTTTCGGAATCATCGAACATTATGTTCAGCGGAATCTTAATTTCAAACTTTCTTGTGGTAAACAGTGTGGCTGTTTATTCACAATATCAGGTACAGTCGACTCCGCTTTACTGGAACGGAAAAAAATCAGGATGTTTGTTTCAGTTGTCCGATGTTTTCACTTAAGCGGAGTTCTCATAAGTCTTTTTAAAAGCTGACTTGCCTGTAATATGGGGTTGTAAATGAGTAACATTCTTCCTTGCAAAATTTGTCCATTATAGACTCTATAATGAATGAATTTATATATACATGAAAAATATCTGTTAGGGTGGGCTTTGAATATGTGTATTCCTCAATGCAAAATATTCTGTCATTATCCTTCATTCTCACAATTTTCAGTAATACGGAGTGATTTGAAAGGAAATTGGAATATTTGACTCCAAAAGCTATTTCAGTTATCCGATATTTTCAGTTATGCGAAGTTTCACTTATGCGGAGTAAATTGTGGGCGTATAACCTAAAATTTAATGGTGCAGGAAATCAATTTCACTTATCCGATATTTTTCAGTTAAGCGACTTACAGTAAAGCGGAGTCGACTGTATGATCATGTGAATTTCCTCTCACAAATGTCGTCAATAATGGGACCCGACGTTATGATCGTACAGTAATCCGTATACCTTACGATCTCCAAGCCGTCCGGTGGTTGTGGAATTTTAGATAGCTAGAGGATTAACAATTACAGAGATATGACCCCTCCTTGAGGAAGTCCATGTCCCACTTTATGGGGTTGGACTTCTTGTTTCTGAATTCTACATATGTCTGGCGTCCACACATATAGTTGATTATCGATCTTTTCAAAACATTGTCCTCGAACATCTTGGCGTGGTTGAGGGTATCGAGGCCTTCGATAGGTCAAGTGCCACCATAACTGTTCGGTTGCACGGTCTTTTCTGGTTAAGTATTATGCTAAAGTGTATGAAAATGGCATGCAATGCAGTTGTGGTGTTGTGTTACTGATGTTCAGTTACTGGAAAACTGCTTCTCATCGTTGGGAGGAGTTGTGCCTCAAGTGGCTTTGCTACTGACGACAGGATTGAAATCGGCGATTCACCCCTGCTGGCAAATGAATTTTTTTCACAATAAATTTATGTTTGCAACAGCGAATTTTTTCATTTTGTACTACCGGGCCCCCCGAAATAAAATCCTGTGTACGTTGCTGAACCCTGCCTATTTTCCAGACTGATGTTAAATACTCAGCTCCGGTTTATCCAGCTGTTTAGGTATTACCATGGATATTCCGTCCGTGCCCAAAGTTTTGGATGACATAGCGTTTTTGATGACATCTGCAACGTCCTCCTTGGTAAATTGTGGACTCGGAGTGCCCTTATGCAACGTAGTACACTTCTTTACGCCCTGTCACTTTCGGCATGATCAATGAACTGCAGTTTAAAATAACACGCGCACCTATTTTGGTCTGTCACAGTTACGTCGTTAAATGTGGCAGCCGTCCTGTCATCTTTTCTGCTGAGATTCCAGGGTGACTTAACCTTTGCCCACAATTTACTTGTTGCGTTGACAAGATTTCATTGCTTCAGGTGGTATAGCCACTTTTTTCTTTTGGGCTCGCATAACAGCCTGTTGACTTCTAGGGTAAGTTCTCGCACCGTTGGGTCTTCAGTGGTCGTACGACGGAGCTCATTACGGTATTCGACCAACAGCTTTGAAGCGAGCGGCAGCAGTAGTGATCATTATAGGGAAATTTCTCTAAGCAACTTGAGGATATGAGGAAATGGCCAACTCTCTGAAGCGGTTATTGGTAAACTTCTGAAACTAGGCCCATACGATTTCCCATGGTTCAGGAAAAATACGGCGTTCATATGTTCATATGTAATAGAAACGGGTGGCCTGTTGAGTTAGATGATGATAGGAAGGTGGACAAAGCCGAGTGAAATGACGAGTTCCCAGGTTACGTCATTAATCAGGCCCGATGGTGATGTCTGGCGAACTGTGCCAATCTTCTCTTAACCTCGTGGGGCATTCTCATTAAGCGTGCAAAATGTTGAACTATCAATGTGCTTAGTCAGCACTGTATCCCTCTGGTTATTACCTGAGACGGAATGCCACAACTTATGGTGGAACTGATGAGGTAAATAGCTCATCAACTGATGAGCTAGAGACTTCATCAGTTCCACACTCGACTGCTACCGCATACGTTCCAGGGTCACTAGAATCTCTAGCTCAAGCGAAATAGGTGTCTCTTTAACATAATGGTGCAACTAGAATGCTTTCTACTATGTTGAAGTTATTGCATATCTTATTTCATTTTTGCTACTTAGAAACTTTGAATAAGGACTGTTATTTGTTTCATTTTCCTTGTAATAATTTCCTGACAGGATATCCCATTTGCAGAACTCCATTTACATTCCCCAATTGTCTACAAAACATATCATTTACAATTTCCATTGGATTATTTATTTAATAAAATTGGCATGGTTTCTTCAAAAAAGTCATGACACACGAAAAGTCACAGAACTGACGACTGACATACAGCGAAGAGCATTTTACACTCATTTTTGCCATCTTGACAATTGGAGTGTTTTTGTAATTACATAATTATAGATTTAAGTCATTGTTGTTGTTGCTATTCCTACCGTTTATGCAGGACGCCATTTTTGTTGAAAATGTTGTAAACAACAATATTTCCCATGTAGAAAAATTATCGGAAAAGTGGAAAATTGCCTTTTGATTGGCGATTCAATTATGAATGGTGTTGTTGTTGTTCTTGTAGTTGGTAAAGCCAGCCCATATACCATGATTTCAAACGGTAGGATATATCTTGTCTATTATCATTTCTTGTTGATGTTTTGATTGAATATTCATTTAAATGCCGATTGGTTGCCAGCGATTATCATGAATAATGAATTCATGTCGTAAATGTCGTATCATTTCAAAAAACTCAAATGAAATCAATTTTCAATTGTAACATGAAATTATCCTGCCATCATTATTTACATCGGTTCGGGTAATTTGCCAGCGATGGCGTGTTCTCAGCGAACAAGGAAATATTCTTAATATCAGACACAAACCCACCCACCATTCGACAGAAAGTTATATTGATTAACGGGTTTGAAAATGTTGTAAGTTATGAGGACTGTTCGAAAAGTTTGGCTGAAACCGACAGACGGACATTGTTAATTCAATACATTTATTCTGATCATGAATATAACTTCTTGATAGGTTCTCCGAGAAAGGGTTGCAATCGGAGGGTTTCAATTCGAAGGGTTGCAATCGGAATGATATATTTAATATAGACCCACGTCTTGATGGAAGGTATAAATGTAAATTTCACCCAATTCGATTGCCTTTATATGGGTGGCACCTGTGAATCAATATAATATTATAGGGACATTTAACACTTCATCAGAGCAGACAAAATGACGAGCTTTAAGCAATACCAATTTTTACATGATACTCTTCACCACTTTGAGTATATTCTACAGATATATACTAACAATTTCATGTCAATGTTCCTTCGAGGGAATTTAAATATGTGACCCTTATCTATAAGTGAACCGATCCAAACACATGCCTTTATGCAACCTATGCTAAATTCCATTTCATTCGTGCAGATGTAGAGTCGTTTGCGTACAATGGGTCAAATTTATGTAAATCCATTTATAGCTCTTCAAAATTTAATCTCAATCAGACACCAGTTCGAAATATGTATGGAAGGCTTAAACTGCACCAAATTCAAAAAAAAAAAAAAAAAAAAAAAGACACGCAATTATTGTCTCAATTTGATTCGTTGTGCAAAATGTCGTGTCAATCGGACAAACATTAAGAGCTTGGTGCACCATTTACCTAAAATGGGACGAAAATATATTTGTGGAAGCTATATCTAAACCTGAAGCGATTTCAACGAAACTTGCCAGAGATTAATTTATATCAACTTCAGTACATTGTACTAAATTGTGTGTCAATCGGACAAACTTTGGGTCTTCACAGTTTACATAAAATTGGAAGAAAATACATATGGGGCCTGTATCTAAATTTGAACCGATTTTCACAAAACTAAACACACATAATTCTAGACTTAATTTGGTACGGTATGCCAAATTTCGTGCAAACCGAAAGATATATAGGGGATTGATACATAATTTACATTAAATCGGACAATTTACATTAAATTTTCAGGTAACTAAACACACTTAATTCTAGACTTAATTCAGTACACTATGCCAAATTTCGTACAAATCGAAAGATATATAGAGGCTATGGTACAACATTTACATTAAATCGGACGCAAACATATATGGAAGCTATATCTAAGACTGAACTGATTTTTTCCCAATTTCAATAGATGAGCTTTGCCAAATTTAATCCAGTTCGGATCATAAATGCGCCATTTACTTTGCTTACAATTTAATATGGATAGACAGACGGACATGCATAAATCGACTCCGATTTAGCATGTCCGATTTTGCATTTTGAAAATCTTTTATTTTTGTGGATGAAAACAAATTTTATTTATTTGGGTCGGATGGACGAAGTAAAGTGTGACGCAGTGCGAACAAAGCTGTGGACCCTATGTACACAATTCCGGAGGTGACTTAGAGCTGTAAAAAATCGATTGCAATCCTTAATAGTATTATCGAAAAACGAACAATATAATTTGGTTTGAACCCGTACGTTTTTCAGAAACGCGTAAAGAAGGACACATTGCACCATGGACAACTATATAAAAACCACTCCAAAAAGTTCGTACAAGTGCTAACCATCAAGAAATATCTACTAAAATACTTTTGTGTGTGCATATTTTTCCTTCGTCTGTGGCAAAGAAAACGTAGAAGTCTTGGCCAGCACCGACACCAGTTTTAAAGGAGACAATCCAAAACTTACAAGAAGGAAGACATCGGAAGCGTGGGCAATACCACTAACATTTTGGACCACCAAAAAAGGGCACATGCATCATTTCGCAAAATCCCAAGCCTGATAAAAGTATCGAGTCGAGAAATCAACTGAATACGAACCCACCTTGCAGCGGTAAAAAAAATTGATTACGCCTTTATGGCAATGATATGTCTAAACATCTGGCCATTTAGCATTGTGGAGGACAGGGATTTCAAGAATTTGTTTGGTGTTTGGATCCGCCTTTAGATCCTCTTTATAATTCTGCAAAATGTCAGCAAACACAAAATCTTCCGCCAAATATTAGTGGAAAATGAAATATCGGAACTATCTAATGTTTGGAATATCGATGTTTTTACAGCTTAAGGTGGCTCTATAGGGTCTACCGGAGTAGGAAATCTTGTCTTTATTGAAGAAATTGTGGATTTATTATTTTTAATATTCTAAAAGATAAGTTATGATTAGGCATAACGTTTCAACTTTATCAAGATAATGACCCCAAACACATGTCCCAGATCGTTCAATAAACCAAACTGTTCCTCAGTCTAGGGTTATGAATCCTATAGAAATTTTATGGAGTATTTTGGAGAAAAAGAATAGTTTAGGGAAAAAGAAATCGATTATTTTTATATGAAATATAGGACTTTATTTAATATGCTTCGGATTGTCCGATTTGGGCCAAATATGCACCGTTTTGTTGTATGATTTGATGCCATTTGAAAGGTAACTTCATAATGCCTCTCTCATAGAAGTTCTGCTAGACAAAACTCCCTAGATACCAATTTTTTATCATTTAAGAAATTTGGCAGGAAAATATGATAACTCCGGACTGTGTGGCGCATGCATTAAAACTTCCCATCCAAACTCCCGAAGATTCTGGCGAGTCACTGCAGATGTGTGTGGCCTAGCGTTGTCCTGGCACCTCGCCTATTGGCCAATTCTGCCGTTTCTGGTCAATACTATTTTCAAACGGTCCAGTTGTTGACAGTACAGATCAGAATTTAACGTTTGGCCATTGAGGTGCTTCACCGCTCTTTGACCACGATCGTTTTCGCACAGGGTTATCGTATGTGATTCATTTTTCATCCCCAGTCACCATCCGTTTAAGAAATAGGTCTATCTCATTCCGTTCGGGCAAAGATTCGCAGATGGAAAGTAGATACATCCTTTTTTTGTTATTTGGTGTGGAACCCAAACATCGAGCTTTTTTTTTAATCCAGCTTTGTGTAAATGGTAAGCTTCCGATTTTATCGTCATTTTCGACGACCGGCCTAATGGATTCTGTCCCCAACCTATATAATATAAGTTATTAAAGAGGGGCCACATGACCCTTTAATAGTTTTTATGTGTCCCTCTTATATAAAATACGATTATTTAAAAACAAACCAAATATTATATTCTTTTTAAAATCAAAAATTTATTCGAATATGTATATTATTTACAATATTTTCATAGTGGGTAATTTGAAATGTAAAATTTAGCAGCCGAAATATATAATTTTTATTCTGTTATATACAAACATTATTTTTACTACATCTAATAACTCTTAAACTTTTATCTTTTTACGTATATCATGCTGGAATATTTTATATTCCTTCATGGAGCTAATATCGTTTTGTAAATCCCCTTGAATGGTTGTTATACACTTTCGCAATTGTTCGTCTTTTTCCTTTGCAACAGCAATATCGGACCGTAACATTTTCAACAATTTCCGTTCATATTCACTCGGCAATTCATCAAATCCATCGATATTTTCCAAATCTTCACGTTTTAATTGATTCAAATCTGTTCTTTGCTTTAGTTCATCGAATTTTTCACAGAGTTGAATGTAAGCGTCAATTAATGTTGTCTGATGGTAGGCTGCAATATATTCTTTAAAAAAATCCAAAGCTGATTTGTTGTTGAAAATATTCAATTGACTGGCATTGTAGATTTCCTTTAATTCGTCCATGGATTTTGCCGGACATTTATCAAAAATTGTAATTAAATTCGATTTGGAAGACATTTTCTTTTATAAAGAACACAAAAACAAATGTACGTCTTGTTAGGTGATAATGTAAAAACTAACTGAAAAAATTTTATAAACAAAAATGATTTTCGTCAATATTCAGTTTGTTTATATCGCGTTGATGAGTCATCATGAAGAGTTTTATCTTTTTTTGAGAGACAAACATGTAGCAAACATGGCACAAAGTTTGGTTGCGTCGAACTTTTTATACTCTTTCTCATGAAGCCTCACAATATTTCAACTAGTATATATATATATTGATTAAAACCAAATCGGTTTGGAATTGTTGTAATGCAGACAGTTGTCTTCAATATTTTGAATTTGGAGAATACTGATATGGATAATATTGATCCAATATAGCTAACGATTCAATTCACTGCATTACAAATAAAACGACTGACTATAATACCCACAATTCATGGTGTAGAGAACAAATAAAAGATTAATGAATGAATTTCGATATACGCAAGTGAGATACAAAAGAGAGAGAATTTATTCACAACGTGTCGCTCTCAGTCACATTTTGAACATTTCCAGAATGCCATACGGTGAGCATTAAAATAAACTGTGCACCATTCGCATTCATGAATACAATTTGATTATACCCTAAAGTTTATATTCAATTTATTATCATCTTGAAATTTTCATCTGAGACCGCATAAAATATATATGTAAATGTATTCTTGATCAGAAAAGAAATTCTATGTCGATTTAGTCATATCCGTCTGTCTATTGAAATCAAGATAGGGCTTACAATATTTGGACATTTAGGCAGATGTCTAAATGAGCTGCTGCTTAACCACCATACAATAAATGATCAATATTGACCCATGTTTTGGGGTAGTCCCAATATTAGGAATTGTAAATCTCTTAGCCAAGATTTTCAAACGAATCAGCTGTAATTTGTTATTTTGGGCGTTCAGTGGGTTGAAAATGTTACTTCGACATGTATCAATATTGGTCCACTTTTTAGGCTGACCTCCATAAAATGCTACATACATTGTTTCGGCATTTTAGGAAGTTTCGTTACGTGTTTGCCCCTTTATGCCGGATGATCAAATTTAATAATTATTAAATTCTATTAGTATTATATCGAAACTATATAAGTTTAATATCACATTATAAATAAAATAAATAACTTGATGTTTTGGACATTAACACCTATAGTACAGAGTTTCTTTTGACGCTAACAGTACATGTTAAATGACAAAACTACACACAATTTTTCCCCATTCCCCACTCACCGACAGAAATCTTGTTGTTAATGTTCGGAGCGGCTACATTTTCGTTTACCAAAGAGACTAACATTTGAGCACACACCACTGAGATGTTTCGTCGATCGATATAATTCGAGAAGGGTGTTGCCAACAATTTGAACAGTAAATGGCCCGGCATTGATTTTCGAAAATTCAAGTGATTTTCCGGTGTAAATGTAAATGAAATCAATTATACCCTACACAACTATGTTGTCAGGGTATTATAGCTTTGTGCAGCCCCAAGAGTTTGTAACGCCGCGAAATATTGGTCCTAGACCCACCTTTAAGTATACCGATCGTCATATCTCGACTAGCTGAGTCGATCTAGACATGTGTGTCCGTCCGTCCGTCTGTCCATTATATTTTGTAAACACGATACAGGCCACAGTTATGGACGAATCTTCACGAAATTTTGCATGTCGGATGGGTTTGGCCTAATGAACGATGCAGGCCACAGTTATGGACCAATCTTCACGAAATTTTGCATGTAGGATGGGTTTGGCCTAATGAAGACCCCTTTTTTTTGGGAAAGATCCGATAATATTTAGGGGATGAAATGGACCAATTACTTAATTTTTTCGGTTTTTCTGATCGCTCCAGAAGCCGCAATTACGGCCCAAACATCTCGAATTTTTACATGGAGAAGGGGAACAAGCATACCTGTTTTGATAAAGATTGGTCAATATTTAGCGGGTCAAATGGACCCTGACTTTTGTGTGAAAAATTACAAAATTTGTATACTATGGCGTATATATTTACTCCTGAAGGACATAGAGCCGAGAAGTTGATAGTATATCCAAGAGGAGTGGTTGGCCTTTAAATTGATACCAATTATATTGTGGTATGTACTCGGATGTGGAAGTTACACGTAAATATATACAGGTGCTTATGTATTCAGATATTATTTAGTAACCCATTACACACTACAGGACGGAAATATAGCACTGATGGCTTTGAAATTTTCCATGAGATTCCAGTTATGGCCAAGGACAAATCCTACAGTTTTCGGTGATGATCAGATAACAATTCGGAATGAAGTGGACCGAAAACTTTTTTGTTTGTTTTATTTTTTCTAGACGATCTATAGGCCACAATTATAAACCGAACATCACAACACCACCCTTGGTGAAGGGAATCTGGACAAGTAATTAGAGGGGCGGCTGTACTGAATATTAGTAATTTTCGGAAAATATGTCCATATATCGTACAAGAGGGTGCAAATATCACGAAATATTGCCCAGGCTCGGAATAAAAATCCGCAGAAAGTTCCAGTTACGTGGTAGTTGTGTAGGGTATCGTATGGTCGGCCCCGTCCGACTATACAGCTCCGCTCACTGGTTATTAAATATGCTATTATGTATCGTGCGTCTCCCAGTACTTGTGCCACAATACTATTTTTGGGGTAAACAAATATTTTAATACCAAAATTCCTTTTGGTGAAATCAATACTTTCAAAAAAATATTTATTTTTTTATCAAACATGCCTCTATCATAAAGTGAGTGATACCCTTCACAATTTTATGTATATTGCACATATGTGTCCTAACAATTTTATGTCAATGTTTCATCGGATGATCAAACACCTTTCTGCAACCTATGCTAAATGCACCATTTACCTAAAATCGAAACTTAACACACCTTATTCTAGACTCAATTCAGTACGCTATGCCAAATTTGGTGGAAATCGAAAGATATATAGGAATTTTGGTGCAACATTTACATTAAATCGGACGAAAATATATATGTGAGCTATATCAAAATCTGAACCGATTATCAGGTTCATCATCATTCATCATTCTAAACTATATTTTGTACGCCATGCAAAATTTAGTGAAAATCGAAAGATATGTAGGGACTTTGGTGCACTATTTACATAAAATCGGACGAAAATATATATGTGAGCTACATCCATATCTGACCCGATTTGCACGAAACTTAGCACACATCCTTCTGGTCCTAATTCAGTACCCTATGCCAAATTTCGTGCAAATCTAAAGATATATAGGGACTTTGGTGCATATATCGGACGAATATATATATGGGAGCTATATCTAAATCTGAACCGATTTCCCCCTATTTCAATAGGGTTCGACCTTGGGGCACATAAGTGACTTGTGCCAAATTTCATCCAAATCGGATCATAAATGTGACATGTACTTTGTGTACAATTTACGGGCGAACATGCACAAATCGACTCAGAAAGTGATTCTATGCATATCCTTAAAAGGAACCATGGTCTATCTCGTTTCATTTTGCTTATTACAAACATATGCACAAAGACATAATACCCTGCAACACAGTGTGGTGAAGGTTATAATAAAGGGGGGTTATATGGAGACTCCCCAAAAAGGGGGCGAATATTAATAATTTTTGGGAGGGAGATTTGTTACCATATACGACTTCAAAATACCAAATTACAGCGAATTCGAAAAAACGCGCTCAAGAACACCAAATTACCGAAAATTGGGGGTACCCTTATATGGGGGCTATCCGAAAAAATGGACCTCTATACATAATTTTTGGTGGAATGTTTTGGTACCTATTAAGAACTCAAAATACTAAATTACAGCCAATTAGGAAGAAAAATATGATCAAAACCCCCAAAATACTGAAAATTAGGGTGTACCGTTATATGGGGGCTACCAGAAAGAGTGGATCTATATTTATATTTTTTGTGGAAAAATATGGTACCCAATAAGAATCTAATGTAGCCAATTTCAGCGAATTCGGTAGAAAACGTGCTCAAGAACCCCAAAATACCAAAAATTGGGGCTATATGGGATCTATGCCTAAATGTGGACCGTGGACCATCTTCGAACTTGTCCTGTCTGCAGACAAAAGACAACCCTATGCAAAATGTCAGCACCCTATCTCAATTTCTTCAGAAGATAGCGTGATTACAACAGACGGACGGGCGGACATGGCTAGATCGTTTTTGAATTTAAGACTGGTCAAGAATATATATATATTTTATAGTTCGATGATTTACACACGGAATAACAAAATACAAAAGGAAGAAAACTAGATGTGTATTAAAGAAATCCAGTCGAACATACACGCAAATACATAACTTCCTTTGGCACAAATATACCAACCAATTCTTTCAATAAATGAGAAAATAAAAAATAATGCAGTTTTTGAAATGGGGTCACCATTAATAAAAGACTGACACTTAAAAAATTTTATTTATTCCCTTTTTTTTCTTCTCGTAAAATTAGGTTATCTATATACATCTAAGAAATTTTTCTATTCGTCCTTCACAATGTCATATTATTTCCTACATGTCTATAGAACCTTCTTCAGTTAGTGTGATGAGTAAAGTTGATGATAGTTGTGGATAAACTGGTGGTATACAAATTTGTTCGGAGTTTTTATTTCAAAATTTATGGGTTTATTCATTCATTTTTTGTACAAATACAATTGTTTATAGATAAGTATATAAAACTTGTTTGCATGTACATTATATAAAATACATTTCAGGAGTATATATATATAATGCATCTTTACAATAACGTCAATGACAAAACTTTAGCGAAGATAAACATAACACACAGAAAACAGACGGAGATTCAGTAAAAGTAGAATCAACACAGTTTCAATGGCAAACTTCCGGTGTAGTTTAACTGCAACAACCATGGCAATGTTGGAAAGCGGAAATAGCATCATATTTTAGTGGGAACTTATAAAATGTGAAATTTATTAAATTTAAATCATTATTTATTTTAATAAGCTAAATGGTGGAATAAGGGCGTTAAATTCAGACCAGAATTGAATTCGATATCTGTATACGTCTTGTAACGCCCAAAAGTCATCGATATTCGTTTTTGATGTTCACCCAAATTATTTTAAATCTGTGGTTTCAATGTATTGAGTTTAAAAAGTTCCATAGTAATCATATAATAAACTAATCTGCAATTATAGTTTTGGGAACCCTTGCGTCAACATTACACACTAAAAGCCAGTAAGGAAAGTAGTAAAGTCGGACTGGGTCGACTATATGATACCCTTCACCACTATGGGTATGTTGTACATATGTATCCTTACAATTACATGTCGCTGCTCCCTCGAAGGAAGATACTCATGTATTTCTGCAACCTATGATAAATTTAATTCTATTCGGGCAGATTTAGAGTTGTCTGCGTACCATAGGACAAATTTATGGAAAATGATTTATAGCAAAATTGATACACGCTATTCAGTACGCTGAACTATTCAAAATTTAATCTCAATCAGACACCGGTTCGAAATACATATGGAAGCTATGGCTGGATCTGCACCAATTTCAACAAAACCCAATAACTTCATTCATGTCTCAATTCGATACGTTGTGCAACATTTCGTGTTAATCGGACAAACATTAGGAGTTTGGTGCACCATTTATGTAAAAACGGACGAAAATATATATGGGAGCTATATCTAAATCTGAACGGGTCTTCTTGAAGCTTAGCACACATCATTCTAGACTCATTCAGTACGCTATGCTAAATTTCGTTTAAATCGGAAAATATATTCGGACTTTTGTGCACCATTTACACTGAATTGGATGAAATATATATAGGGCTATAGCTAAATCTTAACCAATTTTCACGAAACATAGCACACATCATTCTAAACTCAATTCAGAACGCAGTGCCAAATTTCGTGCAAATCGAAAGATATATAGGGTCTTTGGTGCAACATTTACATTAAATCGGACGAAAATATATATGGGAGCTATATCTAAATCTGAACAGATTTTCACGAAACTTAGCACACGTCGTTCTAGACTCAATTCAGTACGCTGTGCCAAATTTCGTGCAAATCGAAAGATTTTTGGAGACTTTGGTGCACCATTTCTTAAATCGGACGAAAGTATATATGGGAACTATATCTAAATCTGAACCGATTTTCACGAATCTTTGCACACATCATTCTAGGCTTAATCCAATACGCTGTGCGAAATTTTGTGCAAATCGAAAGATATTTTGAGACTTTGGTGCACCATTTACCTTAAATCGGACGAAAATGTATATGGGAGCTATATCAAAATCTGAACCGATTTTCACGAAACTTAGCACACATTATTCTAGACTTAATTAAATAGGCTATACCAAATTTCGTGCAAATCGAAAGATATTTCGCGACTTTGATGCCCAATTTACCTAAAATCGGACGAAAATGTATATGGGAGCTATATCTAAAAATGAATCGATTTTTCCCAATTTCAATAGGGTTCGTCCTTGGGCCAAATGAAAGAGCTGTGCCAAATTTCATCCAATTCGAATAATAAATGCGACCTGTACTTTGTTTACAATTTAACATGGACAGACAGACGGACATGCATAAATCGACTTAGAAAGTGATTCTATGCATATTCTCAAAAGGAACCATGCGTCTATCTCGCTTCCTTTTGTCTGTTACAAACATATGCACTTAGACATAATACCCTGTACCACAGTGTGGTGAAGGGTATAATTATTACTGTGATGACAATTTAATAAGCGGGCCAGCCACCAGCAGGTATAAAAGGAGACGCTTTGGTGGTAAGGTATTCTTTGGTCTTCTGTATGTGGAGTCAAGTGGTGTTGAAAAACGAGCCATTGGCTGGGGAAGTTGTTAGTTGACTCTGTCTAGTGGGGTTGCAAAGCGAGCCCACGGCTATCAGTGATGTAGCTGCTGAATAGTCCAGTGGGGTTGAAAAACGAGCCATCGCCTACCTGTGCTGTGGAGTAGTCGAGTGTGATTGTAATACGAGGCTACCTCGATGGCAACATAAAGGATTTCGTCGGTGTTCAGTTTGATCTGAATCGGACACCAACCTACGTGCAAAAAATCGACAGTGTCGCTATTATTGAAATACATCTGTCAACATACCTAACCTCCGGGACAGTCACCGCTCATCGGGCTGCTGCTGTGGCAAGCTGTGCGATCCTCCGGGACAGTGCATCCCAAGCTAATCGGGATGCACTGTACCATGCTGTGCCATCCTCTGGGACCGTCACCCCTCATTGGGCTACATTGTTCTTGCTTCCGACAACCTTCTATGTGCCGTCATAGTTGAACGGGCCGCCGCAGTGCCATGCTGCCGCCAACCTCCGGGATCCTCACCGTTCATCGAGCTGCCGCTGTGCTAAGTTGCCGCCAACCTCCGGGTCCGTTACCGCTCATCAAGCAGATGCTGTGCCAAGCTGCCGTGAACCTCTTGTGTGCCACCACCGTTCATCGGACTGCTGCTGTGCCAAGCTGCTGTCATCGCCCAGGACCTTCACCGTTTTTCGAACCCCAACCTACGTGCAATAAATGCCAACCGCGTAGCCATAATTGAAATACATCAGCAAACATTCCTAACTTATACTTGATCCTCAGACACCGCTCCTGTTCATCACATCATCTTGGTTCAAAATTAATTCTAACTCCAAATATCAACGCATCGCCCCGTCTCTACCCGTCCATATTGTGTGATAAAGAACAGCTGAGAGCAGAAAAAAATTTCAATCTTCATATACGTAATTAAAAATATATGGAAGCTATGCCTAAATCTTAACCGAGCTTTACCAAATTTCATCTTATTCAGATCACAAATACGACGAATTTATCATTAAAACCAGTAAGGAAAGTAGTAAAGTCGGACGGGGCCGACTATATGATACCCTTCACCACTATGGGTATATTAAACAGGACTATTAACATGAAATTGGATGAAATAAAATATGTGACATTTATCTAAATGTGAATCTACCTAGATCTATCCATAAAGTATGTAAATCGACTTCAAAGAAATATAAATAGGTCATCCGTTGGGCTATGTCTGTACTTCTAGAAAATGCAACTACGTAATTCTATGCTTAATTTTGTACCTTGTGCAAAATTTGATGTCAATCTAACTAACATGAGGAGTTTGATGCACAATTTACTTGAAATCGGGCGAAAATATATATGGAAGCTCTATCCAAATATAAAGCGATTTCAAACAAACTTGCCACAGGTTAGGTTATACTAATTTCAGAACGTTTTGTTCCTATTGGTTCCTTGGTGCGTCAATTACTTAAAACCAATCTATAATAAAAGGGAGCTATATCTAAATCTGGACCGATTTTCACGAAACAAGGCAGACATCACTTTAGGCTCAATTCAGTACGTTATGCCAAATTTCCTGCAAATCGAAGGATATATAGGGACATTGGGGGCACCATTTACATGAAATCGGACGAAACTATATATGGGACCTATATCTAAATCTGGACCGATTTTCATGAAACTTGGCAGACATAATTCTAGGCTCAATTAAGTACGTTATGTCAAATTTCCTGCAAATGGAAGGATATATAGGGACATTGGGGCACCATTTACATCAAATCGGACGAATCTGTATATTTTAGCTGTATCTAAATCTGGACCGATTTTCCTGAAACTTGGCAGACGTTATGCCAAATTTCGTGCAAATCGAAAGATATATAGCGACTTTGGTGCAACAAGTACATGAAATCGGTCGAAACTATATATGGGAGCTATATCTAAATCTGGACCGATTTTCACGAAACTTGCCAGGCATCATTCTAGGCTTAATTCAATATGTTATGCCAAATTTCGTGCAAATAGGAAGATATATAAAGACTTTGGGCACCATTTACATGAAATCGGACAAAACTATATATGGGAGCTATATCTAAATATGGACCGATTTTCACGAAACTTGGCAGACATCATTCTACACCTAAATGATTAGGCTGTACCAAATTTCGTGCAAATCGAAAGATATATATGGACCGTTTACATTTAATCGGTTAAATATATATATATATGGGAGCTATATCTAAATCTGAACCGATTTTTCCCAATTTCAATAGGGTTCGTCCTTGGAATAAGTGACCTATGCCAAATTTCATCCAATTCGGATCATAAATACGACCTGTACTTTGTTTACAATTTAACATGGACAGACAGACAGACGGACGGACATGCATAAATCGACTTAGAAAGTGATTCTATGCATATTCTCAAAAGGAACCATGTGTCTATCTCGTTTCCTTTTGCCTGTTACAAACATATGCACAAAGACATAATACCCTGTACCACAGTGTGGTGAAGGGTATAAAAAGAAACTCCTATTTCATATACGCATCATATCTCTATTGTTTTCTTACTAGTTTAGTAGTGCGACTATTTTTAAATATTTAACATAATCTGACAAATCCTTTCGATTTAACCTAAATTTAAATGTTTTTGTTGTTGTTTATCCTTTTGTGTGTCATGGACAACTCAACATAGTAAATATTACTGTGTATTGAAATTGAAAGATGAAACAATTAATTGCTTGTAACAGAAAAATGCAGACGTAGAACATTGAAATGCACTTAGGTTGTTGATTACTATTACAGCAGGACATCTTCCTTTGCTTTGCGTTATGTGCTTCCTTTGCAAATGTGCTTCCACAAATGCAAATGAAGCCTACATAAATAAATATTAGGTTGGGGAAAAAGAAATCAATTATTGGCCCAAATCGAACATGCTTCGTTTTGTTGTATGATTTTTTTTTTAATATAAAGGTAACTTCAGATTGCCTCTCTCATAGAAGTCCGGCTCTCTATTTGCAAAAAAAAACTCTAATAGTCGATTTTCACAATCCTCCCTAGAGGAATGAGATAGAAATGGGTCTATCTCATTCCGTTTGGCCAAGGCTTCGCAGATCGAAATTCGATCCATCCTATTTTCTGTTAATTGGTGTGGCAGGCAAACATCGAGCTTCTCTTTGAATCCAGTTTGGAGTAAATCGTTTAAAATAATTTTATGGCCGATTTTTAGCTAATGTGCGATATTACGACTGCTAACATGCCGGTCAACTTCGACCATTTCTCTGATTTTATCTATATTTTCGACAACCGGCCTAATAGATTTCATTTTCCCCCACCCTAATACATATATTTTTAGTAGCAGTCAAGCAATCAAGTTATGCATTTACATTTGAGTTCTCAAAAGGATTGTTTTGAAATCGATATGAAATTTGCTTGGAATTTGGAATTTCCTTTTGGTATCTTAATTCGAAAATTAAAATTTCCTAATACTTCCATATTTGTTTTCAGGTTTATAAAACTTGATATTTAAGTGCTATAGGAACATTAAAAAAGGACATCAATTCAGAAAAAAAGACGAAACATTCATTTGCATGGATATTACGGTCCATACTAATATGGACCGCGACTGGTTAAATGGTTCATCCGCTTAGTGTAATTATGGCTTCTGGCTGAACTTCAGACCAAATTCGACAATTCTGATTATTTACTTACTCATTGAGCAGAAAATAAAATTTGTCTTTAAAAACAATTTTTCCTTAAAAAAGTGGAATTTCGGCTAATGCTTTCTGCCACTCGATCATTCCATCGAATTTGTGACCTTTCTCTTCTTAGTGAACCATCAGTTGATTCGCTTTTATATGCCTTTTTAGCTGGGGTATTTTCGTGCATTTTCACAATATGATTTAGTCGCTGCAGCTCGATAAGTTTGACTATGTCGATGTCCGAGTATAGATGGTCTTCTCGTCATTTACTGCCAGACCCACTTTGGCAGACTTCTTCTCAATTTGTTCAACGATGGCAGTTATGCATGGCAGGAATGCCGAACGCAGACATGGTTTTAAACATCTCTGAACCGATAAGGCTGTCGAATGCTGATTTATAGTCGACGAATAGTTGGAACGTGTTGATGTGTTTTTCGTGGGGGTTTTTCCAGTAGAGTAAAAATCTGGCCAATGGTGGATTTGCCAGGTCTGAAGCCGCATTGGTATGGTCCAATAATGTGATTGACCATTGGCTTCAGTCGCTTACAAAGCACGCTGGATAGCACTTTATATGCGATGGGAAGGAGACTTATTCCTCTATAGTTGACAAATATCGCCCTGTCTACTTTTTTGTACACGGACACGGGATACTGAGGTTCCAATCAATTGACATGTATTCCTCTAGCCAAATTGTATAAATCAGCTGGTACATGCTCCTGATCAGCATCTGACTACGGGTCTTGAACAGTTCGGCTGGTAACCCATCGGGACCTGCTGCTTTTTTATCCTTCATTACCATACCGACCTCATCTTGGCAAGGTGGTATGCACTCTACACCGGCATTTTTTATTGTTTCGAAAAGCTTTTCAAAATGCTCCTTCCAGATTCTCAACACGCAGTCTGTATCTGTCACTAGTCTTCGTGCCTGCTGTTCTTTATTCTTTTTCTGAAAATACGTTTTTCGTCTCTCGCATTACGTGTTGCTACTCTTTCCAAAATTACCCTATACGCTGCGTTTTTCACATCAGTAGCATTACGACACTTCTGATCGTACCATGGGTTTCTTGACGGTCGTTTTGGTACCCAAGTGTTGCTTTTGCTGCAGTTTGTAGGGAGTGGGCAACTTTTTGCCATTGTGTTCCTATAATATTATCGGGAAAATGAGTGCTTCCGTCAAGCAGATGGGTAAGTTAAGCGGAGTAAGCTTCTGCTACCTGTTGTGTTTTCAACCTATTCGACATCGAGTTTCCGTGTTGTGTTAGATCGCAACTTTGCTGCTACATTAAAAAGAGTGTGAACCTTGACTGGTTCAAGGTAGTGGTCGGAATTGATATTCGCTCCTAGGAACGTCTAAAACACCTGATGAATGCCTTCCATCTATCACGACATTATCAAATTGATTCCTCGTTGTTTGATCGGGAGAATGTCAGGTGGCCTTGTGTATATCGAGATGTTTGAATCTGGTGTTGCTTACTACCATGTTTTTTGATGCGGCGAAGTCAATCAATCTCATTCCGTTGTCGGATGTTACTTTATGGAGGCTGAATTTTCCGATTTTTGCATTTTTAATATTATGGCTGTTTCTAGGCGGTCTTTGTCTTCGGTCGAAGCATTGGCGCAAATTAGGTTGATGTAGAGGAACTTCGCTCTTATACAGATTATATCAATTCGCATATCAACTGGAGTGAATTTGGAGACGAGACGAGGTATTTTAATCTCCTGTTAAACATAAATCCGAAGCCAAATTCTTGATATCAAAATTAATCCATTTTTCAGAATAGCTCTTTCATTGCGGTTCAACATTTTTATTTACGTACCCTTACGCGCTAAAGGGATTTTGGTTACATATATATATATGAAAAATATATATTTTTTTTTAATTCCACTCGGCTGAATTTAACGCTCGCTTCATTTGTTTTTATTAGTTTCCGTCTTTGACATCAACAACAACAACACCAAAAAATAATAAAAATCTATGATCCAAAATGGTTGCTGAACAACGAGCTGGCGGGTTGACTCTTTCATTGGAACATACAATTGCACTTTGGCACGTTACAATACTCATGGGCATTTTTAACAATAAAAATAACTTTTATTTTTTGTCGTCGTCAATGTGTGTGTAGTAGTAAATGGCGGAGAAGACGAGAGAAACAAGGCACTAGCGGAAAAAGGATGTACATTAAAACAAAATGCATCATGAATAAATGGGAGGGAAGATATACGGTAGCCGCTTTGGTATGGTTGAAACTTAAGAAAATGAAACGACAGGCCCGATTCAAACGTGAAACCTAAATCCCGAAGATCATTACTTTGCACCTGCGAGACAACCAGAGGGATTTCCTCTGGTATATATATATATATATTCTGGATCGGAATAAAATTCTATGCCTAGCGGTCCATTATTTGACTCCCATAAAGATCTCGTCCTGTTTTACATTCTTTATCCTGCTTTTTAATCCGAAATGTGACATTCCGGATACTTTTTGGGTAAACAAATTCGTTTGTAATAAATCTATATTTTGATGTAGCCCTCATATACAAGCCTCGCTTCATTTTCCGTATGTTCAAGGTCCTAGCCGATTTTTCAACCTGATTGTAATGTGAAATATTTTTTGTCAAAAGAAAAATATACAAATATACAAAGTTCTGACTGATTGTAGACGATTTCAATGGTTACCTTAAGGGCAGGTTATAAAATGTTAGACCCTATCGAATCTAGCGACGTTTTTTAATCATTTAATTTTATTACTCATCCTTCCACTTGGCAAACCCTATTTTTTTCAATTTTCTTTTGTTTGTTTTTTTCGACTTCCAATTGCAATGGAGCAATGAAATGTTGCCATTTTTTGTAGAGAGAAAAAAAAAACAAAAATAAAAGCAGCACAGAATACAACTGTACATTATTTCTTAATTTCTTTTATTCGGCAATTGCACTGTGTTGCTAAAATTCTATGGCCGCAGGCCGGCCTCTGTTGTTCGCCCCAAAATGACTGACAAGTGTCCAACTAGAGAACAAAATGACAAATGTTAATTGAACTCATCTTCCATTTTGTAGTCAGTGGCCATTGTTAGTGTTATGTTTGCCAGAATTGGACTCTAGTCAAATCAAATCGGAGTGGTGGTGCTGGTGTTGTAATATCCGGAAGACATAAAATTGTTCCGAAAAAATAACATGTCCAATTTTTAGGGAGTAACTGTTGAATCATGTTAAATGAGTCATTGACATTTGATGATTCTTTTCGCAAAAATGGTCAGGATGGTATAAATAATAATACGGAATAATGATAGGCCTCCCAAAAAAAATTCTTTAAAAAATCTACGCCTTATATAGGCCTCCCAAAAAAAATTTTTTTAAAAAATCTACGCCTTATGTAGGCCTCCCAAAAAATTTTTTATAAAAATCTACGCCTTATATAGGCCTCCCAAAAAAATTCTTTAAAAAATCTACGCCTTATATAGGCCTCCCAAAAAAATTCTTTAAAAAATCTACGCCTTATATAGGCCTCCCAAAAAAATTCTTTAAAAAATCTACGCCTTATATAGGCCTCCCAAAAAAATTCTTTAAAAAATCTACGCGTTATATAGGCCTCCCAAAAAAAATTCTTTAAAAAATCTACGCTTATATAGGCCTCCCAAAAAAAATTCTTTAACAAATCTACGCCTTATATAGGCCTCTCCCAAAAAAGTTCTTTAAAAAATATACGCCTTATATAGGCCTCCTAAAAAAATTCTTTAAAAAATCTACGCCTTATATAGGCCTCCCAAAAAAAATTCTTTAAAAAATCTACGCCTTATATAGGCCTCCCAAAAAAAATTCTTTAAAAAATCTACGCCTTATATAGGCCTCCAAAAAAATCTTTAAAAAATCTACGCCTTATATAGGCCTCCCAAAAAAATTCTTTAAAAAATCTACGCCTTATATAGGTCTCCCAAAAAAATTTTTTTTAAATCTACGTCTTATATAGGCATCTCAAAAAAATTGTTTAAAAAATATACGCCTTATATAGGCCTCTACACCGTGCCTAGAATTTAGAGACATATTGTATATAGGCCTCTAAAAAAAATTCTTTAAAAAATCTACGCCTTATATAGGCCTCTACACCGTGCCTAGAATTTAGAGACATTTGTTGACCAAATTTAGAAAAACGTCAATAATTTTGAGTTCGTTACATGCAGTTCATGCCAAGTTCATCCGCAGTAACTTTGAGTATTATTCATGATGATGATGAACATAAAGGGGTGTTGCAATCACCATTCAATGTTCAATTAACCACCATTTTGTAAAGGGGGTAAACGCAGCAATTGAATTCAATAGACGATAAAAAACAATGAAAAACTGCATTTGTATTGTTCACATTTGGTTATCCTTTACAAATGTTTAAAAGCAGCATCCCTGCACAACAGAATCCTTCTAATTTTGTTTCCACTTTTTTGGGGGCGACATGAAACAAAAGCCAATCCGGCTATGCCTTCGGTGCAAGTGAAATGTGTCCGTAGAAATGAATTTTTACGCTGTGGCCAGTTGCTCGTCCATCACTGTTGAAATAAAAATGTCACTCCCATTGCAATTTATTACATGACGAATGTGTGTGAGTGTGTGTTTTGTTTTCCTTCACTTCACGTTGACTTCAGATCTAAGCAGAACTGGGCATAGAAGAAGACAAAAAAAAAATAAATTTTAGAATGAAAAAACACACACAAAATATATATTTTTGCAAGTAATGAAAAGGCGACAATATTTGTCTGTTTTTTGTCCGATTTTCTTTTAGTCTTTCTTGCAAACTGCGTGTTTGTTTGCTAGAAATTAGAAAAAATGACACGACAACGCGCCCAACATGTCAAGTGAGGATTCTAGTTCTCTTTTATTTTGTTTTTTTTTTTTTGCTCTAAGTAAATGGAGTCGAGGACATGTGAGACATGAATGCATACACACACCTAACTACTCCCCCATACATATCTAAGTATATGTATGTATGCATCACATGGGGGAGATGTACACTTATACATTTGTGTGAGAATGGTCAGGTCACTTCTTTAGTCCGAAGGATGTGAGTGACTGAGTGAAACTCCCCAGAATACAAACATCCTAACAACACAGGATATCTGTAATAATACCAAAGGATGTAATAATACCATTTCTATAGGTTGCTTGCACTACTGGCTGTTGTCTACTGTGTGTGCGCGCTTTCCCGTCATTCCCAAAAGGACATAAACGGTATTGTTGTAGTAAATAATAATATGTTATGTATGAAATATACGAGAGTCGCTGGTAAAATATCCGAATAAAAATTTGGTTATTAATGGGTTACGCTTTGAGAGCTATAGGAAAGTTTTTCAAAAAAAGCAGTAAGGAAAGTAGTAAAGTCGGACGGGGCCGACTATATGATACCCTTCACCACTATGGGTATATTAAACAGGACTATTAGCATGAAATGGGATGAAATAAAATATGTGATAAATGTGAATCTACCTAGATCTATCCATAAACATGTCATTCGTTTGTTACAATGGGACAACAGTATGTAAATCGACATCAAACAAATATAAATAGGTCATCCCTGGGCTATGTCTGTACTTCTAGAAAGCGCAACTACGTTATTCTATGCTCAATTTTGTACGTTGTGCAAAATGTGATGTCAATCTGACTAACATGAGGAGTTTGATGCCCAATTTACTTGAAATCGTTCGAAAATATATATATGGAAGCTCTATCCAAATATTAAGCGATTTCAAACAAACTTGTCACAGCTTAGGTTATACTAATTTCAGAACGTTCTTGGTTCCCTGGTGCGTCAATTATTTAAAATCAATCTATAATAAAAGGGAGCTATATCTAAATCTGGACCGATTTTCTCATAGAATCGGACGAAACTATATATGGGAGCTATATCTAAATCAGGACCGATTTTCACGAAACTTGGCAGACATCATTCTAGGTTCAATTCAGTACGTTATGCAAAATTTCGTGCAAATCGAAAGATATATAGGGACTTTGGGCACCATTTACATGAAATCGGACGAAACTATATATGGGAGCTATATCTAAATCAGGACCGCTTTCACGAAACTCTGGCTCAATTCAGTACGTTATGCAAAATTCGAAAGATATATAGGCTCAATTCAGTACGAAACTATATATGCCAAATTTCGTTATGCCAAATTTCGGGCAAATCGAAAGATATACAGGGACTTTGGGGCACAATTTACATGAAATCGGACGAAACTATATATGGGAGCTATATCTAAATTTGAACCGATTTTTCCCAGTTTCAATAGGGTTCGTCCTTGGGCCGAATAAGTGACCTGTGCCAAATTTCATCCAATTCGGATCATAAATGTGACCTGTACTTTGTTTACAATTTAACATGCACAGACAGACAGACGGACGGACGGACATGCATAAATCGACTTAAAAAGTGATTCTATGCATATTCTCAAAAGGAACCGTGTGTCTATCACGTTTCCTTTTGCCTGTTACAAACATATGCACAAAGACATAATACCCTGTACCACAGTGTGGTGAAGGGTATAAAAATCGGTTCAGACTTAGATATAGCTCCAATAATTTAATGTAAATGGTGCACCAAAGTACGTACATATCTTTCGATTTGCACGAAATATGGCACAGCGTAGTCTAGAGTGATGTGTGTCAAGTTTAGTGAAAATCGGTTCAGATTTAAATATAGCTTCCATATAGTTTCGTCCAATTTAAGGTAATAGTCCCTATATATCCTTCGATTTGTACGAAATTTGGCATAGCGTACTGGATTGAGTCTAGAATGACGTGTGTTAAGTTTCGTGAAAATCGGTTCAGATTTAGATATAGCTCCAATATATAGTTTCGCCCGATTTTAGGTAAATGGTATGCCAAAGTCCCTATATATCTACCGATTTGCACGAAATTTGGTACAACGTACTGGATTGAGTCTATAATGATATGTGTAAAATTTGTTGGAAATCGTTCAGATATAGATATAGATCCTATATATATATTAAGCGATTTAAACAAACTGGTCACAAAGCTTATATATACTTCGATTTTCATGAAATTCGGCATAGCGTACTGAATTGAGTCTAGAATGGTGTGTGTAAAATTTCTTTAAAAGCGGTTCAGATTTAGATATAGCTCCAATATATGTTGGATCGATTTAATGTAAATGGTGTACGCAAGTCCCTATATATCATTCGATTTGAACGAAATTTGGCATAGCGTACTGGATTAAGTCTAGAATGACGTGTGCTAAGTTTCGTGAAAATCGGTTCAGATTTAGATATAGCTCCAATATATAACTGCGCCCGATTTTAGGTAAATGATATGCCAAAGTCCCTACATATCTACCGATTTGCACGAAATTTGGCATATAGACTGAATTGATGTGCGTAAAATTTGTAAAAAATCAGTACAGATATAGATCTCATATATATTTTCGACCGATTTAATGTAAATGGTTCACCAAAGTCCCTGAAAATCATTCGATTTACACGAGTTTTGGCATAGCGTAAATCGTGAAAATCGGTTCAGATTTCGATATAGCTCCCATACATAGTCTCGCCCGATTTTAGGTAAATGGTATGTCAAAGTCCCTATATATTTTCCGATTTGCACGAAATTTGCATTGAGTCTAGAATGATGTGTGTAAAAGTTCTTGAAAATCGGTTCAGATTTAGATATAGATCCCATATATAATTTCGACCGATTTTATGTAAATGGTTCACCAAAGTCCCTATATATCCTTCGAATTTCATGAAATTCGGCATAGCGTACTGAATTGAGTCTAGAATGATGTGTGCAAAATTTCTTGAAAAGCGGTTCAGATTTAGACATAGCTCCTATATATGTTCGACCGATTTAATGTAAATGGTGTACCAAAGTCCTTATATATCTATCGATTTGCTCGAAATTTGGCATAGCGTACTGAATTGAGACTAGAATGATGTGTGTGAATTTTCTTAAAAATCTGTTCAGATTTAGATATAGTTCTCATATATTTGTTCGCCCGATTTTAAGTAGGACCCAAAATATAGCCATTAGGAACAAAACCTGCTGAAATTAGTATAACCTAACCTGTGACAAGTTTTGTTGAAATCGGTTCATATGTAGATATACCTTCCATATATATTTTCATCAGATTTAAAGTAAATGCTGCACCAAACTTCTCATGTTTGACATGAAATTTTGCACAACCTAAAAATTAACCATTTTTGTATTTTTGATATTTGCTTTAAATCGATTTACATCATTTTGTCCCATTGTAACAAACGAATAACATGTTTATGAATTGATCTAAGTCGGTTCAAATTTAGATAAAGGTAACATATTTTACTTCATCCAATTTCATGTTAATGGCCTTTCTGTTAGGATGCATTCGTTTAATATACCCATAGTGCTGAAGAGTGCCTTATAGTCGACCCCGTCCGACTTTACTACTTTCCTTACTTGTTTGTGGATGATACACCAAACTCCCAATATTTGTCCGATTGAAACAAAATTTTGCATAGCGAATGCAATTAAGGAAAGAATGATGTGTGATAAGGTTTATTGGAAACGGTTCAGATTTGGATATAGGCCTAATAGGTTCGAATAATATAGGTCAATTGGTTCAAATGTAGAGAGCACATTTAATTTCGCCCGATTCCATCTCAATTGTCCTCAAAAGATTCTATGTTTGTTCTATCTACAGGATATTGTATATATCAACATCTCTTGTATGTAACCAAAGCGGTGAAGGGAATCATATAGTCGTCCGCTTCCCGACTTTTAAACTTTCCTTACTGGTTTTTGTAAAAAATGTTGCTCTATCCCTCGTATTTCTCTAACGTATATATAAATATGTACGTAAGGATCAAAATATGTGTATGTGTTATATACACATATGCATCTGTGTGTGTATATATAACACAAACATATTCTCCTACATGCATTCATGCATGTATGCGTGCAAGCAAAACAGGAACACCATGTTGTCTCCGGACAAAATTTTCGTTGTTGTTGTTGCCTCGAAAAAATTTATAATGTCACTTGTGGTATATATGGGCTGTCACAGCATGATGAAAAATACATGGTGGTCACGACCGCAATACAGCCAGCAACGGACAACAATGACAACAAGAGGACGACACTGAATGACAACATCAATGCTTGCTGTATTTCGAAACTCTAAAACAAAGACAAATGAAAAACAGGACAAAAACAACAAAAACAAAAACACCATCAGCTAAAGGACAAAGAAAATAAGATGAATTTATAACTTTGGAAAAATTCACCACAGGATAAAATTTGAGGACAAAAAAGCAGCGGACATTAATATAAATTCATTACGTAGGCAGGCAGGCGTTATTTTTTGGGAAGAAGGATTATAGTGAGGTCTAATATATAATACTATTGTAGTCACATTTCCTTATATCAAAGATAAATTACTATTAATGATTTATTTTGCGACTCTCATTGCAGGTGTGATAAAGATGATTTATATAATTTACTTTAAAAAGTGATATTAAATGTGCGGATTTAAAATCTATCATATCACTAAAAATCGGAAAATTTCGATAAAAAACTATTTTAAGCATTGTGCACAAAAATGGAATTAAATGCGCAAGGACATTTGAAACAAAACAAAATTTAAATTAACCGAGAATATGTCAATGATGATGCTTGAACTGGTCCTCAGAGCACGTCAACAAACGATGAATACATTAAATTAATAAAAATAATTAATTTTTATAATTGTTAAATAAATATCAGATGTGTTGCTGATGTTATTTGCATGTGGTTCGATTCATGTCAAGCTAATTTCTACTGATTTTTCCGCATGAACCAGGTGAAGAGCTTGGGCGTATATCTATAAAATTCAAAGCCTTTAACGTGGGTCAATATTAATGTTTATAGCCTTCACCACACTTGTGTGCAGGATATTATGTCTTTGTGCATAACAGGCAAAAGCAAACGAGATAGACACATGGTTCCTTTTGAGAAAATGCAGAGAATCACTTTCTGAGTCGATTTATGCATGTCCGTCCGTCTGTCTGTCCATGTTAAATTATAAACAAAGTACGGGTCGCATTTATGATCCGATTTGGATGAAATATGGTACAGCTCATTTATTTGGTCCAAGGACGAACCTTATTGAAATTGAGAAAAATCGGTTCAGATTTAGATATAGCTCCCATATATATTTTCGTCCGATTTAAGGTAAATAGTTCACCAAAGAACCTATATATCTTTTGATTTGCACGAAATTTGGCACAGCGTACTAAATTAAGCCTAGAATGATGTGTGCTAAGTTTCGTGAAAATCGGTTCAGAGTTAGATATATTTCCTATATATCATTTTTCCGATTTTATGTAAATGTAAAATTTGGCATACTGTACTAAGTTGAGTCTTGAAATTTGGACGTGTGTGAATTATTCATATTGAATATGTGTTATTCAATATAGAACCCAATATATATTTACGTCCATTTATGGAAACGTGTTCACCAAGAATGCCTAATATCGTGGAATTGATATATGTGGCATAGCGTACTGAATTAGGCCTAAATGGTTCACCAAAGTCCCGAAATTTGGTATAGTGTACTGAAGTAAGTCTAGAATGGTGTGTATTAAATTTCCAGAAAATCGGTTCAGATTTAGATATATCTTCCACATATATTTTCCTAAGATTTACTGTAAATGGTGCAATAAAGGTAACATATATATTTTAATATGCAGGAAAATTGGCATAGCGTACTGAATTGGGTCTAGAATGATGCGTGTTAAGTTTCCTGAAAATCGGTTCATATATATTTTCTCCCGATATTAAGTAAATGATCACCAAGAACTCAAAATGTGACCGATATGTATAAAACATATTGATATTAGCAATATTTGCTTTAACTTCATGGTTACTTTAATTTGTTATAGCCTCCCAGTTGGATGCATTGAAATGCCTGTAACAAATTTCGATGAAATTGGTTTAAATTTCTATATATATTTAATATATATTTTCGTCCGATTTTATGTAAATGGTGCACCAAACTCCTCATGTTTATCAGATATTTAACCAAATAATCAACACGTTTCCGATTTATATTTGCTTTAAATTGATTTGCATCTGACAAAATGAAATATTTAGTATATGGATCCAATTTCCTGTTAATGGTCCTTCAAAAATGCGACGTCTGTTAGGATACATCTGTGGAATGCATCCAAAGTGGTGAACAGTATCATATAGTCGGTCCCGTCCGACTTTACAACCTTCCTTACTGGTTTAGTACGGAGATGTGCTATGTAATGAGAACCCAAAATACCAAATAACAGCCATCCCGGTTGAAAAACATGTCCAAAATCATCAAAATACCGAATATTGGGGTACCCCTTAGATGGGGGACATTCTAAAACTTGGGTCAATAGAGCTCTATCTTAACTATTGCGATCTCTATCATGACATGTCATTGACATGGAATTTTATTCTCATCAAGAATATATTATATATATGTCGTGGGGTCACCGGATACTCCGAGGTGTGTCAAACAAAATGACAAATTTAATATACACTCCATCTTTTGGTTGAGGGTATAAAAACCAAATTTGGATACTTTTGACTCTCTATAAATGGACCTCGTTTTAAAAAAATTGTTTTTCGCCTAGAATTGCAATTTATAGTAGCATTGTACCTTTTAATAACACCCTAATTTTACGAACTAATAAAATTCAAGTGGCAGTTAAATGACATTTAAATCCTTTGCATAACTTTTCTTTGGCTCAGTTAATGTGCATTTGTGTAAATAAGTCAGTCATCAAGTGAAAGTGAAATTCTTTTAGTTTTCCTTTATGCACAGACATTTAAACATATATAGCTTCGCAGGTATATAAAGTTTTATGCACAAAATGTGGTATATACTCTATACAGTATATAAATAAAATGCAAGTATATAGAACATATTTAGTTTCATATGTTTAACAGTTAGTTTTGAATTTCGTCCTTTCATTGTGTTCAACACATTTTATTCTATTTTATTAAATAAAAATGTTTGTTGTTGCCGTCGTTCGTTTTTATTCTATTTTCAAGAACAAGAACTGTAAAAGTTGTATGGACCAACCCGACCCGCCCCGACCATCTCTGTGGCAGTAGAAAATAAAGTCAAACTTAGATGGGAACTGCATCTCTTTTTTCCGGGTACCTCTCGGCGACGAGAAAAGTTGCGAGTGTGGCGATATGAATGCAGTCAGCAGCAACACGAGATACCACTAGAAAGAACTACGTCACAGCAGAAGAAGAGTAGAAGTAACTAGCTGTTGTACCGACACTATTGCAGCAAACACTCCTACCATCACACTACCAACACCGACATTAAAGTCGTCGACGAGAACTACAAAACTAGTCAGCAGCCACAAGGATGAAAGAGGTTTCCGAGATTCCTCTACTTTATTCTAGTTTTTTTTTTTTTTGCATTTGTTATACTTCTTAGTCATTTTTCTAGTGGCAAATGCAGCAGACAATGAGCAGACATAAGCGTAGACAAACAGACGGACGGACGGACAGACAGAAATACATATCCTAGACCCAGACTGGTGAAAGTATTGCTGGGTTTTGTTGCAACAACTTTTTGATATTAAAAGTAGCGCAAAACACAACTTAACTTTGAGTTGCACAACAACAACAAAAATAAAACTAAAACTTTGGGTACATGTTTTATATACCGCAAATACATAGGATATGTACATATATATGGGTGTGTGCACACAAACATATGGTAAAGGTTTTATTTAATGGCGGTTTTATGCATTAAATTTATGTCAAAAATAAAGAAATTTTGAACCTTTTATTTCTATACACCTACCCTAATATGGAGAGTATAAAATTTCCTAATGACAATTCATAGTGGGAATATAAATTTTCCACCGAATACTATTAATATCGGCCCATATTTACCCTCTCAATATTTCTAAAATCTGAGCCATATTTTGCAATAACATCGTTTTCTTCCTTCTTATACGCCAACACTCAATTACTCTCCTTCACCCCACTGTGTAAATGGTGCCCAAACTCCTTAAGGTTTTTCCGAGTCAGTCGAAGTTTATCATAGCGTACCACGTTCAGCGTAAGCATTGTTTCGTTAAATTCGGCTCAGATTTAGATATAACTCCCATGTGTATTTCCGGTCGATTTCATGAAATTGTACACTAAATACCCAACGAAGATTCCATAGCAGCAATAAGTTCTTTTCGAGAATTAATGGTGTCTTGTAATGTGTGTCCTACAGCTAACATATCATCGACATATAATTTTTCTGAAATTATATCTTTTATATCTTCTGCCAATTGCATAAGAGTTCGCATGCCAAATACATTTTGGTCACGTCGACGTCGAAGACATGTCTAAACCAGTATGGAAAGTTCAAAAGTCGGACAGGGCCGACTATATGATAACCTTCACCACTAGAGATGATCATATAAGCAATATCCTGTAGATAGAAAAGGCATAGCATCATGGGAGGAACATTGAAATGGAATCGGACGAAATTACCTGTGTGAACTACCCATAAACATACCATTGTGAAATCTATGAACGAAAATAAAAAATAACGAACGAAAATAGATGTAGAAGCAATATCTAAATCTGAACCAATTTCACCTAAACTTTAACCTGCAGTAATTTCAATACGATATGGGAACGTTTGTCTCAATGGGACAAACATTGATAGTATGGTTCACCATTTACAAAAATCGAACGAAATTATATCTGGGAGCTATATCTAAATTTGAATCGATTTCAAGAAAGTTATCATACATCAATCTGGACTTAATTCAGTACGCTATACAAAATTTTGTTTCAATTGGGCATATATTGGGAGTTTGGTGCATCACTTACATAAAATCGGACGAAACTATATGTGGTAGCTATATCTAAATCTGAATCAATTCCAACAAAACTTCACACACGTCAAACTGGACTAATTTCAGTACGCTGTGCTAATTTTTGATTCAATCGGTCGAATATTGGTAGTTTGGTGCATTTACATAAAATTGGACGAAAATATATATGGGAGCTATATCTAAATCTAAACCGATTCCAACAAAACTTCACGCACACATCAATTCTAACCTACTTCAGTACTCTGTGCAAAATTTTGTATCAATCGGACCATAATTTGGAATATGATGCACCTTTTACATAAAATCGGATGAAACTATATAAGAAAGTTATATCTAAATCTGAACCGATTTCTTCCAATTTCAATATGCCAAATTTCATCCAAATCGGATCATAAATGCGACCTGTACTTTGTTCATAAATGCGACCTGTTTTGTTCAAAAATATATGGATGGACGGACGGACATGCATCTACTCAGAAAGTGATTCTATGCATATTCTCGAAAGGAACTCGGGGCTATCTCGATTCCTTTTGCACAAAGACATAATACCCTGTACCACAGCGTGGTGAAGGATATAAAAATCTCTATTTTAAAACTTGCAAAGCAATGTCTTGTTGTAAGAATCTTCTCTTTTTCCTTGATGTGGGATTTGATGAATTAAAAACCACTCTAAGTTATTTACTCAAGTTTTATAACTGCACAATGGGGTGGATAGTAATTTGGAGTTTTGTTAATATTCTGTAGGAAAATTTTCCTCATATGTTCCGATGGTTTTGTCATTTCAGGTGTTTTCAAAAGTGTTCTTTCCATCCTACAAAATTCTGCAAGTGCAATATTTCTACAATTTTTAAGTTCTTTACATTTTTTAAAGGGGAGGGTAACAATCGGGATTTCTTTTAGTGGTTTCAATGTAATTTTTTTCGCAGTATCCATCCTCCTCTGACCAAAAACCTGTTTAGGGGTCTCTACCACCTCCCAAAAACGTGTAAGTATCTTCTCCAATGATATGGTATTGTAAAACGAGATTTGTCTTTTATTTTGTGTACCATCAAATAATGGTCCGTCGGTAATCCTGGCACAAAAGCAGTACTTTGTGCCACCAAACTTCCAATTGACTTCATAGGAGTTGTAATTTAAAATAAAAGTAGGCTAATATCCTGGTTGGCTAATATAAAATATAGGATCTGCTAACTCCAGATTTATAGCATCTCTGAGCTGAGTTTTATCCAAATTATAGGGTGGTAAATTTGAGAGTAATGACTTCCACTTTAAAGTTGGGCTATAATATTTAACGTAATGTAAAAACGCACGATTTACAGATATCCGAAATAAGTTGATTGATGCCTGTAACATGTAAAAGATTTCGTTTTGTTGGCAAATTCAATAGATTAAATGTATCTGTGATAAATGAGGATTAAGATGCAGAATCAATAATTGCTCTTGCATTATAAAATTGATCGTTTGCTTATATCTGCACAATTGCGGTGAAAAGTAATTTGTCTCAGAGATTTGTGTGCAAAATTTCCATCATCCTGCAGAGTCACTGTTGTAATATGTTCGGTTTCTTCATTCGATGTGAGCTGTATAAGTGTTGTTAGAGCTGCGGGACTTGTACTAGGGTGTGGGTCATCTCTGTCTATCGGTTGTATTGCATGTTGGGTTTCTGTTCCCTTATGTAGCAAAGTATGACTCTTTATATGTTTTGCTTGAAATTGTGGACGATTTCGAATACAATGATTTGCTTTGCAAATTTGACAATTATTTTGGTAAGTTTGTTTAGATTGCTGAGAATAATTTGTTTTGCTTTTATTCCCTGGATTTTGATTGCTAGTGTTTTTCATCCTTTTGTTTGGATCCGATTTACATGGTTATATTTTGAGAAACTTGTTTTAATGTTTCCAACCGATTCCAAAGTTTTAATCTTACAAGTCAAAAATTGGTCAACGTCATCCCAAGATGGTAATGTTTTGCAATCTTTAATAGAATTTTCAAAATCTTCTAGAAATAATATGGTAAAGCTTACTGGAACACGAACAATAAAACGGGACCGAACAAGTGTAGGGGGCATTGAAAAAACATTTAACTCTATATAATAATTCCTGGTATAGTAACAATTCGACGCCTCCGAACCATAGTATGCTAAGTCGACTTAGCATGTTTTAAAGTTCGTTACGTTTTTATATACTACGGTCCTTAATTTAAATTCACTAAAATTTTGGTAATCATCGGCCAATCCAAACCAAAGTTATAAGTGTACTTAGCATGGCACCTACGATTAAAGAAACTTCCATACTTTGAAAGCTTCTACTGAAAAACTCACTTTTCAGACTTAGCATACTACGGTTCGGAGGCGTCGAATTGTAAACAAAACTACCAACCTTTGATTGCTTGTTGTGCCGATTTGGAAAGGTTTGTCTTCTAATTTAATAATTCTATACTATTTCTGCACAATCAGAACATTAATAGGATATTCGTCTCGAATCGAACATATTTGCAAGCCGATGAATATACAAATCTTTGTTATAACCGTACACACGTTTCACAATGTGCCGTCAATTGTTTTTCTACATCTACACGATATCTAAATAAAAATCTGCAATGTATTTGCTAAAAATATATTAAAAAGCTTTGCATGAAAGTTGTCAGGAGCTTTTATCAATATTTAGAACCGTTGCTTGTAGGTGCGTTGGTGGTGTAATGGTCAGCATAGTTGCCTTCCAAGCAGTTGATCCGGGTTCGATTCCCGGCCAACGCACATGATTTTTTTTTCATATATTTATTTTTTGTATTTTTCATCGTGAGAGTCTAAAATTTAAATATTCCCTATAAATGTGTGTTTTAAAGAGCATGAAACTTTTGTAAAAAAAATAATATGTTGTTTTGTTACATATGAAAAATAAATAAAAAAAACATTATCTTCATTCTGAGAATAATAACTCCAAAATTTGGAACCGATTGGATTATTAGTTTTTGAGTTATCGTGCCCGCCATTCGTAAAACACTGCTTCGAGAAAAATGCGTTTAAAGTTTGAGAATCACTCTCGCCGTCACTTGACGCTGACACAATAAATCGGCTATATCTTCAAGAGTTCTTGAGATTTTCACTTGAAATTTTGTAAGGACATTCTAGAATTAGAGTAGATTCGAAATAAATGCAAACATGTAAGTTCGGGTTGCTTGACAGCCCACCTTATTCTCTTGATTTAGCTCCCAGTGAGGTTTACATCTTCCCAAATCTAAAAAAAAAAAATATTTGCTGGAAAGCGTTTTACTTCAAATTAAGATGCAATACAGTAAAAATATTTTTTGAAAAACTAACTATTCTCTTTCATTGATAGGCTAAGAAGTTTCCGAACCGCCAAACACTGCAAAATATCATAGGAAAATTTAAAATACATATATAAAGCAGTTGCAAACAAACCCAGAAGTGGGCGTCCAAATAACCTTTTTCGAAGGGATGTGAGGATTATTATTAAAGAGGTGAACAGAAACCCGAAAATAATGCAGTAGCAGCAAGTATTGCAGAATCTACCGGAAAACTTTTTGAACCTAAAACCAGGCAAAGAGTGTTAAATGACAATGGCTTTAGAAGTCGAGTTCCAATTAAACCAAATTGAGGATGTTTGGGAATTATTGGTTAGGAAAATGGATTATGCAGCACAAACCAGCAAGGATTCACAAAAAGCAGCGTTAAAAAGGATTGGTTGAAACAACATCAGCAGAAATAGAAAAATTTTTTTCCATGAAACTTGTGTCAATATTAATAATTTTTTGTGCGGAGATGTGCTACTTACGGTTAAAAGTCGACTTAAGCCTTCATCTCAACCGGACAAACTTTGCAAGTTTGTTGTACCATTTACATCAAATCGGACGAAAATATATCGAGCTATATTTGCCAAATCCTGAAATTTGAAATTTTACATAAACATTTTCATGTAATTCATTTATAAAAATTTTCATTCGAACAAAATTGTTTTGAACGATGAAGCACATTTCTCATTGTGGAGTCACAGTCGTATTTTGGATTTTGGATATTTTGGAGAATCCTCAAGAAATTGAAGAGACAGCATTAAATCCGGAAAAATACATTTTCTGCTCTCCTGCTATTGAAGAATACGTCTTGCCACACAACTTGAGTGAATATGGCTTTATTGCAAGTGACATTTCCTGGCCGCGTAATTTCTCGTCGTGACGATATCAACTGGACACCAAGACAATGCGATTTGACATCATTAGGCTTTCCTGTCTAGCTAAGCGAAATACCGTGTTTATGCGGATAAACTTTCACCTCTTGAGCGCATAAAACCCAACATTCAAGTTGAGACACCGCCCAATATGTGTCAAAAAGTGGTCGAAAATTACCTTTAAAAAATAGATGCTGGCAACATTTCCCGTGGATGCAACAACAATAAACATAATATTTATACGCAACCAAAAAAGAAAAAAGTCATTCGGTTCGCAGCCGGTAGGATTCGAACCTACGCTCCCAGAGGGAATCTGATTTCGAGTCAGACGCCTTAACCACTCGGCCACGACTGCTTATGCCGGTGCATTGTTTACATTCAAATAAGAAACCCATTGCCCAACAGCAAGTCACCCTTAAACATTAAAACGAACTAACAGCTTGAGTTGATAACATTCAGAGGTTGAATGTATGTGTGCTTCTGTGTTGCAATAATAATAGGGTGGTAAATATTTTCAATATTAAACAATGCCAAGAAGATTTCTTTAATAATTTTGCTAATTTTATTTTTGCACTGGCATTTTTCGCCAATTATTTTCTTTTTTTTCGGTTTGGTGTCGTTGCAATTTACGAAGCTTTTTTCTTGCGTTCACTGAAGTTCGTTCGTCATTGCTCATAAATCTTGTTTCTTCTCTTTTTTGTTTACTTCAGCTTCAATTTTCACCCCTTTCGTCTCAGTCATCGACATCATGGGTTTTTCAACTTTTTTTTTATTCCACGTTTCCAATTTTTGCCTCAAGTCATGTTAAGCCGCCGTTAATTGACACCGACACACACATTCAACATTTATTTGGTACGTTCGTCGTCGTAGTCGTTAACTTCAGATGCTAGTTTTGTTGTTGTAATTTAGAAAACGTATAGGCCATCCAGCCCATAGGCCGTGATGCGGTGGTATGGCTGGCTGGTTAACAACACGACTCTAGTTATCACCAATTGTCGCAGTGTCGGCACAAAATGATGCCGCCGTAGAGGATGAAGAGCGGCTGATGATGACTAGGCACAGTGATTCCAATATATTTTTTAGAAAATTCCACGGCTATGACCTATGGGACGCACGCCCTGTTTGGTTATTGAAAAAAATATTCCTTTAAAAAATCCACGCCTTTGTTTGGTTGGGTGTTGAAAAAATATTCCTTTAAAAAATCCACGCCTTTGTTTGGATTGGTGTTAAAAAAATATTCCTTTAAAAAATCCACGCCTTTGTTTGGTTGGGTGTTGAAAAAATATTCCTTTAAAAAATCCACGCCTTTGTTTGGTTGGGTGTTGAAAAAATATTCCTTTAAAAAATCCACGCCTTTGTTTGGTTGGGTGTTGAAAAAATATTCCTTTAAAAAATCCACGCCTTTGTTTGGATGGGTGTTAAAAAAATATTCCTTTAAAAAATCCACGCCTTTGTTTGGATGGGTGTTAAAAAAATATTCCTTTAAAAAATCCACGCCTTTGTTTGGTTGGGTGTTAAAAAAATATTCCTTTAAAAAATCCACGCCTTTGTTTGGATGGGTGTTAAAAAAATATTCCTTTAAAAAATCCACGCCTTGTTTGGTTGGGTGTTGAAAAAATATTCCTTTAAAAAATCCACGCCTTGTTTGGTTGGGTGTTGAAAAAATATTCCTTTAAAAAATCCACGCCTTTGTTTGGTTGGGTGTTGCAAAAATATTCCTTTAAAAATCCACGCCTTGTTTGGTTAGTGTTGAAAAAATATTCCTTTAAAAAATCCACGCCTTTGTTTGGTTGGGTGTTAAAAAAATATTCCTTTAAAAAATCCACGCCTTGTTTGGTTGGGTGTTGAAAAAATATTCCTTTAAAAAATCCACGCCTCGTTTGGGTGATGAAAATTATTAAAAAGAAATCGTCGCATTCAAATATTGGTTTTAAAAAATCCACTCGTTTTAAACCTCCAACTTTCACACCAGAAAACACATTGAAAGGAATCGTTGTGTTTCTGTGCATACACCAGCAAGGAAGCAAGTAGAACTATGAGTTGACAATTGAATAGCCTTTGAGCACTCAATACAATCGTTAAAGACAATTTTTATTTAATAGAAGATATTGTTGGCCTCTGTTGTCTCATCTCGAATCTGTGCAACAAGCGATAACATCAAATGCTGCGACTACTGCCGCTGCTACTCGACTATTTTGAGCTTTATATTGGTGGCAGTGAGTACTGCTGCAGTTGCAGCATCGATTATCTAGGCTCTTGGAGTTTTTAATCCGTCTGTGCAAAACAAAAACAAAAAACGATTTTAAAGATAAGCTGTACCTACCACTGCGTAACAGACAGATTTCATTATTTTGTATTTTACGAACGACAAAAAAACAACAATGCTGTCGCATCTTTTCACTGCCACTGTCGGTGTGTTAATGGTTTCGGGAGATAATATATTGAAAGGTTTTTCATGGTTTTTTTGTTGTTGTTGTTAATTTAAGAGTTGCAAATAGCAATTTATGTTAAAACGCTCATATGTAGTTTTATGGTTATTATTAATATTATTATGTTGAAATAGAACCTCAGATTTCAGATTATCTTTGAAATTGGTTCTATTGTTATGGGAGAGGTCTTACAAAAGGAGAGTCTTGCGAAAACTCTTCACTTCTGGAACATTTTCAGCCGATAAAATATCAAAAGATTTTCTTCCTACAGAGGATCGAATAGAAATATGTGCTCTATTGGAAGACCAGAAATTCTTATCCAATAACGGAATGTCGCATTCTCATATATGATCTGAGACAGGACCGTATCGTGCCGTACAGACCAGTATAATTCTCTTGGAAGGTACAAAGGTTTTTATACCCTTTACCACTCTGTGGTACAGGATATTATGTCTTTGTGCATATGTTTGTAATAGGCAAAAGGAAACGAGATAGACCCATGGTTCCTTTTGAGAATATGCATAGAATCACTTTCTGAGTCGATTTATGCATGTCCGTCCGTCCGGCTGTCTGTCGATGATAAATTTTAAACAAAGTACAGGTCGCATTTATAATAGGACGAACCCTATTGAAATTGGGAAAAATTGGTTCAGATTTAGATATAGCTCCCTTATATATTTTCGTCCGATTTAATGTACACGGTCCCTATATATCTTTCGATTTGAAATTTGGTGCAGCGTAATGAATTAGGTCTAGAATGATGTGCGCAACGTTTCGTGAAAATCGGTTCAAATTTGGATATAGCTCCCATATATATTTTCGTCCGATTTAAGGTAAATGGTGTACCAAAGTGCCTATATATCTTTTGATTTGTACGAAATTAGGCACACCGTAATGAGTTAGGTCTAGATTGATGTGTGTCATGTTTCCTGAAAATCGGTTCAGATTTAAATATAGCTTCCATATACATTTTCGTCCGATTTAAGGTAAATTGTGTATCAAAGTCCCTATATATGTTTCGATTTGCACGAAATTTGGAACAGCGTACTGAATTAGGTCTAGATTTGGACATAGCTCCCATATATATTTTCGTCCGATTTAAGGTAAATGGTGCACCAAAGTCCCTTTGTATCCTTCGATTTGCACGAAATTTCGCATAGCTTGCTGAATTAAGTCTAGAACGATGTGTGTTAAATTTCGATTTGTGTGAAAATCGGTTGAGATTTAGATATAGCTCTCATATATATTTTCGTCCGATTTTAGGTAAATAGTGCACAAAATCTCTTTATATCCTCGATTTGCACGAAATTTGGCATAACGAACTGAATTGAGTCTAAAGTTATGAGTGGTAAATTTCGGGAAAATCGGTTTAGACTTCGAAATATCTCCCATATATATTTTCGCCCGATTTTATGTAAATGGTGCACCAAGGTCCCTATATATATCCTTCGATTTGCACAAAATTTGGCATAGCGTACTGAATTAAGTCTAGAGAGATGTGTGTTAATTTTCGTGAAAATCGGTTCGGATTTAGATATAGCTCCCACATATAGATTATATTTTTAACAACGTGGCGTACCGAATAGCGTGTATCAATTTTGCTATAAATCGTTTTCCATAAATTTTCCCCATGTTACGCAGGCAGCTCTAAATCTGCTCGAATGAAATTAAAGTTAGCATAGGTTGGAGAAAGAGGGAACAAAGACATGCAATTGTTAGGATACATATGTACAATATACCCAAAGTGGTGAAGGGTATCATAAAGTCGGCCCCGTCTGACTTACTACTTTCCTTACTGGTTTTTCATTGCATTCATCTCATAGTGTATGATCAGGATCACTGGCTTAACATGTAAAGGTAATATGTCCATATTTTATAATTTTACAGAAGAGACAAACAACGACATGTATTAAATTTTTTATTAGATCGATGTATTTTTACTTATTTAAAATGTCTGAATGAACATCACCATTTCTAAAAAAAGTGGACATTTTGCCTTCCCACATTACCTAGTAGAGCAGATGGTATTCTTACAGAGAACCAGAAGGTATACTTCCCACAGAGGATTGGAAGGTCTTATATCCATGGAAGATTAGAAGGAATTTTTTAAATGAAGAAGAACTGGCGGTCCTCTTCTTGTAGAAACCCAAGTTTCAACAATGGAATTGTATTTCAGCATGCTCTTCGCATAGTAAAGGAATAACTTCCATAGGATAACAGAAGGTAGCACACGACGTTTCGACCGATTTTGTAATAATGCACCACAGTCCCAATGATTTTTTCGATTGGGATAAAATTATGGTTCAGATTTGGGTATAGTAACCACATATATTTTCGTGGGATTTTATATAAATGATTGTCCGACTGAGACGAATTTTGGAATACTATACCGAATTGAGTCTATAATAGCGAAATCGGTTCAGGTTGAGATATTGCTCCCATATATATTTTCGTCAGATTTTATGTAATGGTGGGCTAAAGCCCCTATATTTCATTCGATTTACGCAAAATTGTACATAGCGTATTAAATTAGGTCTGGAATGATGTGTGTTACGTTTCGTTTAATTTGGTTCAGATTTTGTCAGGATGTTAGGTAAATGGTGGGTTTTGCTTAAGAGAGGTCAGATTTCGAGCTAGGTTATATATTTTTGTTCGATTTAATGAAATTGGGCACCAAATACCCAACGTTTGTCCAATTGAGACCAAATATTGCGCAGTGTACCGAACGGCTCGGAAATTACTAAATGTGTAGCGAACCTAGAGCTAGAATTTTGAAATGAGGGTCACTGATGGAGTATAGAATAGATATAGCAAAGGATTTTTGGACATTCGAACTATAAGTATCCGAAAAGTGCTAACATGTACTAAACTTGGTACAATTTCGTACCATGTGAATGGATAGAGTTAAAAACTCGAAATTTGGAATGTTCATTAAGGTTGAGGAGTAGGGTCGATATAAGAAGGTGGTGTTGAAAGCGTGTACACATGTATACAAAAATTACTAAACTGTACTATTTTTGGTACAATTACAAAATCCTGAAATTGAAATTAACATTACCGTTGAAATGTATCTACATGTAGGTAGTTTTACAAATTTGTACGCCTGCGTACCAAAAGTACTAAATGGGGAAAAGTTGAATGGGGGATATGTACGAACTTTTGGAAATTTGTACTAATGTGTACTAATTGGTACCAATTTTGGATTTGGGTGACATTTGAATTTAGAATCACTGTTAGGAATGGAAATTCGTACTAATGTGTACAAAATTTGGTACCATTTAAAGTTTGGGTGTACTGATAGAGCTGGAACTGTGAAATTTGGAGTTAGGGTCAATGATGGAGTGTAAGATGGGGATATGTAGAATGTTTTGGATGTTTTGTACTAAATGTTACCAAATGTCGGTTTGGATGAACCAATAGAGCTGCAATCTTAAATATTGAAGTTAGGATTACTGTTGGGGTGTAGGTTGTGGATACGGGGTTTTGAAATTGTGTACTAAATTTGGATTTTGGTGAACCGATAGAGCTGGAACACTGAAATTTGGAGTGTAGGATTGGGATATGGATGAAGTGTTGGAAATTCATACTTATGAGTACTATATTGTACCAAATTTCGTACAATTTGAAGTGTATCTACATGTAGGTAGTTTTACAAATTTGTACTTATGCGTACGAAAAGTACTAAATGGGGAAAAGTAGAGAGGGGGATATGTAGGAAGTTTTGCAAATTTGTACTATTAGTACTAAATGGTACCAAATTTGGATTTGGGTGAAATATGAATTTAGAATTACTATTAGTGTTGGGAAATTCGCACTAATGTGTACATAAATTGGTAAAATTTAAAGTTGGGGTGAACCGATAGAGCTGAAATTGTGAAATTATGAGTTAGGAGTGTAGGATAGGGATATGTAGGAAGTTTTGGAAATTTGTACTAAATGGTACCAAATGTGGATTTGGGTGAACCGATAGATAGTTGGAATCTTGAAATTTGAAGTTAGAATCACTGTTGGAGTGTAGGTTGGGGATACGGGGGGAGTTTTGGAAATATATACTGAATTTGGACTTTGGTGGAATGAGCTGGAACACTGAAATTTGGAGTGTAGGATTGGGATATGGATGAAGTGTTGGAAATTCATACTTATGAGTACTATATTGTAATAAATTTGGTACAATTTGAATTTTGTGCGAACTGATAAAACTGGAATATTGAAATTTGAATTTAGGATCATTGAAGGAGTGTCAGATTGGGGTCTGAGGGAAATTTTAGAAACCTGAATTTAATGGTACCAAATGTGGATTTGGGTCAACCGATAGAGCTGGAATCTTGAAATTTGAACTTGGATCACCGTTGTGTTGTGTAGGAAGTTTTAGAAATCCATACTAATTTGTTCTAAATTGTACTAAATTTGGTACAATTACATTTGGGTGAAGCGATCGAGTTGGAATGCTGAAATTGGGAAAGATGATTCCTATTGGATTTATATTAATGTGTACTGAAATATGGCGATAGTTTTGGAAATACTACCATTTAGTTCCTTTGTACATCAAAGGAACTAAATTATACTAAAATTTTAATTTTGGCCCATATTGGTGTGTATGTTGATCTTCTGGCATATGAAGTGCTCTGTGAAAAATTAAAATATTCATCCGATAACGAAGAAATGACAATCTTTGGAACATCTATTGTATACACCCAAAAATGTGTAGGGTATATCTTACATCCAACTTCTGCACCCTTTCCTTACTCGCTCGAAAATGAGATTGAATCAGCAGTTACAATGATGTAGGGATTGTTCTTTTTCGTGGAAGATTTCCTAACCACATTAAGGACGCTATCACATTTGTCCGCCAAGATTTTGTGATTTAACACCTTGCGACTATGGAACGTAAAATTCATCCCAACCTTATCTGTTCTATCACTCATAAATATGTTTCAGCTTATTTTGAAAGTATCCTGAACAGGATAACTATTTTTGAACTCAAGTCCAATGACTCATTAAGGCAACTGCCACAAATTCAACAATTCACAAAACCAAAGCAAATTTAACGACAACAAATCACAAACCAACAAAAAACAATGAAATTAATATGCGTCTGGCTCTGTGAATCATGAAAATGACTGAAAACTACAACAAACGAAGATGAATAGTTTTCTGACACTAAACGTTAAGTAAACACGCCAAAATTCTAAAATGTCTGTAATTAAGGGCCAATGGTGGTTGTTGGCAAGAGGTGGCAGGATGGGGACGATTGATAGGACAGGGAAGATGTTCGCTTCAAACATATGCGAAGAATGGCTTCTATAATTTATGATAACCTCGAAGACAGGCAACTTCAATGAGTTTTCAACACATTTTCTTTAAGCAACGTCTTTTGTTACGAAAGCGTTTTTCATTTGGGGGGCTTTGGACAACATAATTTATGCATTTTTTTGCAGCCGACGATGTTGTTGTTATTTTTGCCATACAAAGCGTATTAAATATTTCTTTGTTTTGTCGTTTTTCATTTTTCGTCAGCCAGCAAACAAGGCAGTCGAACGTTGGCCAGGAAACATGGAACATGAACGGCATCACCATGAGCTATCATCCATTCATTGATGCACTCACTCACTCACTCACTTAACACGCAATATTTCATAGGGTTTAGTATAAAATTCGCAAGTTTGTGAAAAGCTGAGCGCAAAATTAAGATGAAGCAGACGAATCCGAAGCCGCCGTAGTAGAATGCCGCCAAAGTAGGTGACGCCAAAAAACGTAGCAAACCCATTAACCAATCATAATGATGACTTTTCGGTTGCCTGGCTGGCTGGCTGTTGGATATTCACATTTGGTGATGATAATGAAGAGGAAACCCAAAAAAATGTGACATCAAAATGGCGTGCAGTTAATGGAGGTTACTTGTCTTGGCTTGGATGGCATTACAGCCAACCTGCTGCATAAATTCTCATACACCTTTGATGATGACGATGGTTCCGGTTCTGGAGTTTTTTTTCCTTCTTTATGCTCAGTGTCATTATTCAAGTCTAGAAGGATGGTTGTTTGCTGGGTGAGAGTTTGAAAATAAAAACCCAAAGAAAATTTATGTTTTGCTGTTCAAAGGGCGTGGAATTATTAATTAAAAACTAATTTAAAACATATCATACATTCACATACATGTGTAAGAAAGGATGGATGTTCGTTTCGTTCGGCCTCTTCTTTCAAAATTTTTAAGTAGCTATTCTCTGGCAAAGTTCGGTGATTCGTAACATAAATAATATTCATCTTCGCATGGAGATCAATAGTGCGGCAAAGTTTTTTAGTTTCGTTTTATTGTTTCTTTCTCTTGGTTCGGCCGCTCTTTCTCTTGCTCTCCCAAACTATATGAATGAAGTATTTTTCTTTTGCCGAAATGTCACATGTCAGCCCATATTTCTTAAATGCCAAATACTTTTTGACATAATAGTCCAATTACCTTATCGCACGATCATCGATCGTTGTGGTACGTTCGCTCGCTCACTCGCTGGCTGGCTGGCGATGACTGTGACCAAAGAAAACTGACAACAACAGCAACAAAACCACCAACGAACGATCCACACACAATCAGCAACTGGCCAGTTAACCAATAAAAACTCCAACGACAACAATAACAGCAAGAACAAAAACCAGAGGAGCAAATGGGATTGTGAAACCACCAGCAAACATCAACATCATCATGTTCCAAAGTGTTGAAATAACTCTCTCCATATAATCGTAGCTAGTATGCTAATTGGGGAATATCTCCATAAACGATGTTAAGTCTCTCCATAAACGATTGTCACCCTCCACAATGATGATGATAATCAAAATCTCTAAAATTAGTGGGGGCTCCTAGGAGAAACCTCTTGTTATAATAGGACCTTCTCAAAATATCTAATAGTGAGGCTACCGTTATATGGGGCTACAATAAAACGGATATACCCTACACAACTATGTTGTCAGGTAATATTGGCCCTAGACCCACCATTAAGTATACCGATCGTCATATCTCGTCTAGCTGAGTCGATCTAGACATGTATGTCCGTCAGTCCGTTCGTCCGTCCGTCTGTCCATTATAATTTGTAAACAAGATACAGGCCACAGTTATGGACCAATATTCACGAAATTTTGCATGTAGGATGGGTTCTGGCCAATGAAGACCCCTATTGTTTTTGGAAAAGATCAATTAATATTTAGGGGATGAAATGGACTAAAAACGTTATGTTTGTCGGTTTTTCTGATCGCTCCAGAGGCCGCAATTATTGCCCAAACACTCCGAATTTTTGCATGGACACGAGGATAGGACCAAAGAATAAGCATGCCTGTTTTGATAAAGATCGGTCAATATTTAGCGGGTCAAATAGACCCTGACTTTTGTGTGAAAAATTACAAAATCTTTATTCTGGGGCATATATACTTGCTCCTGAAGGACATATATCCGAAAAGTTGATAGTATATCCAAGAGGAGTTGTTGACCTTCAAATTAATACCAATTTTATTGTCGTATGTACTCGGATGTGGGAGTTACACTTAAATATTTACAGGTGTTTTCGTACTGAGATATTATTTAATAACCAATTTCCACTCTTGAAGGCGAAAAAATAGCGCTGATCGGTTTGAAATTTTCCACGAGGGTCCAGGTATGGTCAAAGACAATGATTAGATAATAATTTTGTGTGTTTTTCGAGTCGATCCATAGGCCACAATTATAAGCGAACATCACAACACAGCCCACGGTGAACGGAATCTGGACAAGTAATTAGAGAAGCTGTACTGAATATTAGTAATATTCGGAATATATGTCTGTGTAGGAAGAGGTGCTGATGACCTCTAATCGGGCAATAGCGTTCGAATATCGCGAACTGTTGCCCAGGTTCCGAATAAACATCCGCAGAAAGTTAGAGTTCAGTGGAAGTTGTGTGGGGTATCGTATGGTCGGCCCCGTCCGACTATACTGTTCCGCTCACTGGTTTCGTAGATAGATTTGACAGCCAATGAGAATACACAAATATCAAATTACAGTTGCAAAACCTGCCCAAAGTCCTAACAAAACGATTATTGGGGGTAGCGTTATATGGGGCTACACTGAAACTTGGGACCATATTAATAAGTTTTGGTACGGAAATGGGTTTTTAATGAGATCTCGACATAGAATTTTATTCTGATCAAGAAGATATATATTTTGTGAGATCTCCGGTGAATATTACGAGGTGTTGTAAGTGGAATGACAAATTTAATATAAACTTCACCTAATGGTAGAGGATATTAAAAATCGAATTAAAGCCAACTCCGTCGAAAAGGATGTCCATTCCCTCCAAAATAAATAAAAAAATAGGTTGTCAATATTTTGGGAGCTACCCGGACACGTGATTAAACGTTACTTCTCACTTGACCGGCATGTTAGCAGTCGTAACATCGCCCAGGAGATAAAAATCGAAAGAACTGACATGAAATTGAATAAACTTGAATATTTATGTGATCTGGAACCAATGCTAAATTTTATTTCATGCTGGCAAGTTTGGAGTAGTTTGCGTACAATGGGACAAATGTAAATCAATGTCAACCGATGAAACATTTACCTAAAATCCAACGAAAATATAAATGGGAGCTATATCTAAATCTGAACCGATTTTCAGGACATTTAACACACTTCATTCTAGACGCAGTTCAGTTAAAATTGACGAAAATATGTATGGGAACTATATGTACATCTGAACCGATTTTTACGAAGCTTTGCAGACATCATTCTAGACTCAATTCAGTACGATATGCTAAATTTCGCACAAATCGAAATATATATAGGGACTTTGGTGCACCATTTACATAAAATCGGACAAAACTATATATGGGAGATATATCTAAATCTGAACAGATTTTCACTAAACTCAGCACACATCATTCTAAACTCAATTCAGTATCCTATGCCACATTTCGTGCAAATCGAAAGATATATCGAACGAAGCTATATATGTAACCTATATCCAAATCTGAACCGATTTTCAAGAAACTTAGCACACATCATTCTACACTCCATTCAGTACCCGATGTCAAATTTCGAGCAAATCGAAAAATATATAGGGACATTTGTACATCATTTCTATTAAATCGGACGAAACTATATATGGGAGCTATATCTAAATATGAACCGATTTTCACGAAACTTTGCACACATCACTCTAGACTTAATTCCGTACGCTGTGCCAAATTTCGTGCAAAACGAAAGAATGACATGCATAAATCGTCTTAGAATGTGTTTCTATGCATATTCTCAAAAGGAACCATGTGTCTCTATCTCGTTCCTTTTTCCTGTTACAAATATATGCACAGACCACAGTGTGGTGAAGGTTATAAAAAATGGATTTCCTTCTCACCAACCAAATATTTTGGATTATTATAGTGTGGCAAATCCTCTACTACTGGCTTAAGTTTCGAGCAAACTCCACATATTGATATCCCCATAATTTGAAGGACATTTCGGTATACCCACATAGAGGGGATGTTCCCATATGACGTTACCCCTAAAAGTCAGCCACTTAATAGTGATTTTGATGGTCCTTGGTTAATTTGTTTAATGTCATAGCCCGTTTTTTTATAAAAACAAGAATGAGTATTGAGATTTTAAATCATTTGTTTAATTCAGACTTTCTATAGCGGTTTAAGAAGATGTTTTTTTAATTCCGCGCTTTATAAAAAATCCGTCATATAGCTTTTATAATGAATTTTTAAAAACCCAAATTTTCTATTAAGCTCTTAAAATATTAAAAAAAATCCACGCTGGTTAAATGCTATGAGCTTTGTAAAATATGTATTTCTGAAATCTATATCACCATTGCCTTATGCCATTTTAAAACCTTATAATTCCCACAATGTCCACCACGAACCTCTTAATCTCTATATATTTATGGTGATAGTTGTGATGGTGATCATGATCAAAATCCGAACCAAAATAATAACAACAACAACAAATTCATTACAAACTTATTGCCGTGTTAACTGTTTCAATCGATATCGCGGTGGTATGGTTATGGGATAAGCTTAAGCAGGCACACTCGATCAATGAATTGAATGGAATGGTCTTCGATCTTTACCACGGTGGCTAAGTGCCAAGAGATCGATTATTTATTGCTTTTAGCCTACTTGTTGTTATGGTACTTATGGCGGTCTGGCGAGCTGATGAGGAAGCATTCGTTTAAACACAAGAACTACAAAACAATACCAACAACAAAAAAGTAGTAGACTTCAATAAACGCTTAGCGGCAGCAATAAGCAACAACGCATTTTTAAATGCATCATCATCATCCTCATCCTTTAAGAAGTAGAGGAAATCCATTTAAATTGCGCGTACGACACAAACGAACACGCACACACACTCTCGCAAATATCGATGGCACCTAAAAAAATTGACGTCCGACAATGTTTGTGCGATTACAAGATGTTTGGCCCGGTTAAACTCGTTGTTACATGTTCACTGAATGTTTCGGTTGTTGTTGTGATTGTACCCTTTCTTCTTTCAGTTCTTTTCCCTGATCCACTGGATGCGTATGCAGTTGAACAGCAAATAAACATTAATATCCTCTCTTTAACATCTGGTTCAAAAGATCAAAACGCAATTTCAATGGTGTGTGTCTTGTGCCAGATCCATGGTAAAAACAATGCAGCTTTCTTATGAGTTGGGAAGTAAAGAACGCAAGAATCTTAACATAAGCATAGACGCCGTCGTATCCACTGACACTTGCAACCGATACAGACGAAAGGGGGGATTTATAGCTTACTTTTTTCTTTTGGTTTTATCTTTTCCATATTCTCTATGGATTTAGTTTTGATTTATATAGGGGATTCCAATTTTGAAGATAGGGGTAAATGTTGATTTCAAAAAGAAATTAAGTAATTATACAGTTCCTCAAAATAAAAAAAAGGGAAAAAAAACAGTAAGGAAAGTTGAAAAGTCGGACGGGGCCGACTATATGATACCCTTCACCACATTGGGTGCATACCAGAGATGTTAATATCTACAATATCCTGTAGATAGAACAGACATAGAATCTTTGGAGGACCACTGATAAGGAATCGGACGAAATTAAATGAGCTATATAGATAGATATTTGAACCAATTGAAAACCCCCCATACACATACCATTCTGAAATCAATGAAAAATTGTTTGTCAAACGGGCAGACTTGGATTTGTTTGGTGTAACATTTGTATGAAATCGATCAAAATTATGTATGGGAGCTATATATAAACACATGGACCAAATAGGCCACAGTTATGGACCAATCTTCACGAAATTTTGCATGTATGATGGGTTCTGGCCAATGAAGACACATATTGTTTTTGGTAAAGGTCGGATAATATTTAGGGGATGAAATGGACCAAAAACTTTATTTTAGTCTGATTTTCTGGTCGCTCCAGAGGCCGCAATAATGGCGCAAACATCGCAAATTTGTACATAAAGAAGGGGATCTGACCAAAGAATATGCATGCCTGTTTTGATAAAGATCGGTCAATATTTAGAGGGTTAAATGGACCCTGACATTTGTGTGAAAAATTTGTATTCTATGGCGTATATATTTACCCCTAAAGGGCATATCCCCGAGACGTTGACAGTATATCCAAGAGGAGTGACTGACCTTTAAATTGATACCAATTATATCGTCGAATGTACTCGGATGTGGGAGTTACACTTAAATATTTACAGATGCTTATGTATTCATATATTATTTAGTAACCCATTAACATTAGAGGACAGAAATATAATGCTGACCGCTTTAAATTTTTGCAAGATGTTCCAGTTATGGTCAAGGACAACGCCTATAGTTTTCGGTGATGATCACATAACAAATTTGAAATGATGTTGACCGTAAACTTAATTTTTTTGCATGTTTCGAGTCGATTTATAGGCCACAAGCCGAACAATCCACGGTGAAGGGAATCTGGACTAATAACACTGTGTGTTGGAGTCCCTAGACCACGAATATACCTTTGGTTTTTCTGGGTCACTTCGAAAATTAGTTTTATAACGGTAAATGTAGAGAAAAACGTGGTTTCATAGATTTTCACTTTGAAACGCGTATAACTTCTTCTTTTTCTAACGGATTTATATTATTCTTTTTTTCATTCATATATTATTCTTTTTTCTTTCAAACAAGATATATACTTGGTAAATTCGGACTGTACGAAGAAATTATGACATCAAGCCGTACAAGTTTTATTATATTACGGGGAAGACAATTAAATAAGCTTTCGAAAATGAGAAAAAATGGACGACTTATACACATTTTTGTATAGATTCTATGCATATTCTCTAAAGGAAATATGGGTCTATCTCATTTTCTTTTGTCTGTTACAAACATAACGTGGAAACGAGGAAACGAGATAGACCCACAGTTCCTTTATAGAAGAAGAAGACGTTATACGCGTTTCAAAGTGAAAATCTATGAATCTACGTTTTTCTCTACTTTTACCGTTATAAAACTAATTTTCGAAATGACCCAGAAAAACCAAAGGTATATTCGTGGTCCAGGGACTCCAACTAAACAGAAAAATTTTCGTGTCGCACAGTGTAATTAGAAGGGCTGTACTGAATATAGGGAATATTCGGAAAATATGTCAGTGTAAGGAAAATGTGATGTTGATCGGTCAATAGGGTGCAAATATCACGAAATATTGCCCAGGCTCGAAATAAACATCCGCAGAAAGTTAAAGTTCTGTGGTAGGGTATCGTATGGTCGGCCCGTCCGACTATACTGCTCCGCTCACTGGTTCTTCAATAAGTTGCTTTAAAACCGGACTTACAGGCAAAAATTTCGTGACGATGGGTCCATAACTGCATAATGATATACTAAAGGACTTGGGGCCACACAAAGCTATAATACCCTGACAACATAGTTGTGTGGGGTATAAGGATTACCATATTTAAAACATTCTGTGCGTGATGGTGTTCAAAGTAAAAAAGTATATGTTAGAATTTTTTTCTCAAAAAAATTAAATGTCAATATAATCTTGAATAACCCCTTATAGCTGTAAAAAAATTCGCAATTTTATCTCCAGCCAATTCGCAGAAATTTCATATCGAAAAATTGTAGCTCGTGCGTACGCTAAATTTTGCTTAATATCTCCGAAATTTACAAACATATTCATAAACAAGTGAAAAAGCGCTAAGTTCGGCCGGGCCGAACTTTGGATACCCTCCACCATAGGAATACTGAAAAATTTTTGAAATGAAAATACAAGGACCATACAACGACAATTATACCAATCGATTGTTGTAAACCAAATAGAAATTTCAACAATTTCAATGGGGGTTTTCCCTAAAATCACAAAACCCCAAAATGTTGACATATATTATTAACGCATGGTAGGGTGAAGCATGTGTATAAAATCCTGAAAATACTGCAATTTAGAGGACATATTTATATGAGTCATACTAAAGCGGGGCCAATAGTGACAACATTGTGTAGAAATTAGCGAATACTTGATGTTTTCATTATATAAGGGGTTATGCCTAATTAAGGCCAATATAGCTTAAGTTCCAAGCTAATATTTTAGTTTTGAATCCCAATACCGTCCATCTCGCTAAATATTAAATTGGTAGGATGTTTTATATAGGACCTGGGCCTAAATGCGGGTCGATATAGTTCATTCTCAAACCTCACGTTCTAGTTTTTATGTCGATATCCTCCGATAGAAAAATGATTACAACATATGGCTAAATCGACTAAGTCGTTGAAAAATTCCATACTATTTAGGGTAGGAACTAAAAATTTCGTCTACAGAATATCCCCATACTATGGTGGAATACAGCTATAAGGGGATAACCCCAACACACGGAATAAATCAGCTAACTATTTTAATGTAAAAAAGGGGGTTATATGGAGACTTGCCCTAAAAGGGGGTGAATATTAATAATTTTTGGTCCGGAGATTTGTTACCATATACGACTACCAAATACCAAATTACATTGAATTCGGTTGAAAAATGCGCTCAAGAACCCCAAAATACCGATAATTGGGGGTACCCTTATATGGGGGCTACCGGAAAAAATTGACCTATATTTATAATTTTTAGTGGAGAGATTTGCTACCCAATTAGAACTCAAAGTACTGAATAACAGCCAATTCGGTGGAAAAATGCGATCAAAACCCCCAAAAAACTGAAAATTGGTGGTACCGTTATATGGGGGCTATCAGAAAAATTGGACCTATAATTATAAATTTTAGTTTAGATATTTGACACCAAATAAGAAGGAAATGTACCAAATTTCAGCGAATTCGGTTAAAAAAGGCGCTCAAGAACCCCCAAAATACCGAAAATTTGGGGGGTACCCTTATATGGGGGCTATGCGAAAAAATGGACCTATATTTATAATTTTTAGTGGGAAGATTTGCTACCCAATAAGAACTCAAAGTACCAAATTTCAGCGAATTTGGTTGAAAAGGGCGCTCAAGAACCTGAAAATACTGAAAATTGGGGGGTACCCTTGTATGGGAGCTATTCGAAAAAATGGACCTATATTTATAATTTTTGGTGGGAAGATTTGCTACCCAATAAGAACTCAAAGTAACAAATTTCAGCGAATTCGGTTGAAAAACGCGCTCAAAACCCTCAAAATACCGAAAATTTTGAGGTACCCTTATATGGGAGCTATGCCTAAACGTGGACCGATATAGCCCATCTTCGAACTTGACCTGCCTGCAGACAAAAGACGACTCTATGCAAAATTTTGGCGTTCTGTCTCGATTCGTTTAGACGCTAGAGTGATTACAACAGACAGACAGACGGAAATGGCTATATCGTCATAGAATTTTACGCTGATCAAGAATATATATACTTTATAGGGTCGGAAATGATTATTTCGATGTGTTACAAACGGAAAAACAAAATTAATATACCCTCCATACTATGGTGGAGGGTATAAAAATTAGCAGGTAAAAGGCGTAAAACTGTTTAATCAAAACTACAAAAGCAATTTCGGAAACAAATTTTTCTTAACTAAACAAACGATTATAGTTCCCACGCTGTAACAGTGCGTGGCATGGAATTCGTGATATATATATATATATTATTGTTGTGGATGCGTGCATTCCCGTCTGTTTGTTAAAATCACGATAGAAATCGCAATACTTAAGATAGAGCTCTGAAATTTTACACATACATTACTAGTACACATAGTAATAATTGGTATTACTAATGGGATATATCGGTGCACGTTTTGGCGTAGCCCCATTAAATGGTACCCCCCAATATTCAGTATTTTGTATTTTCAACCGAATTAGCTGAAATTTTGTATGCATGCAGCCCCCACACAACGATACACCCAAATATTTAAGGGATTTCCGACACATGTTTCAACCGAATTGGCTGTAATTTGCTATTTTGGTTCTTATTGTCTAGAACATCTTCTTACTAAACATTATTAATATTGATCCAAGTTTCAGGGTAGCCCCTATACAATGGTACACCCGAATATTCGGTATTTTGGGACACGTTTTCTAACCGAATTGGCTGTAATTCGGCCTTTTTGGTTCTCATGGTATATTACATCTCCCTAATAAAAATTGATTATATTGACCCAATTTTCAGGGTAGCCCATATATAACGGTACTCCCCTCGGTATAATGGGGATTTAGACAAATTTTCCAACCGAATTGGGTGTAGTCTGTCATTTTGAGTTCTCATTGAATAACACACAACCGAATGGTTTTGGACATGTTTTTCAACTGACTTGGCTGTAAAGTTGTATTTTGGGTTCTCATTGTATATATAATACATTTAATAAGGGTAGCTCCCATAATATGGTACCCCCCCAATATGGGGATTTTAATATTGATCCACGTTTAAGGGTAGCCCCCATAATATGGTACACTCTAACAGTTTCTATACTATTATCACATCCGCTAATTTGGGGAAACACATATAAATCGATTATATATCTACAGTTTCTGAACAGGTTAAAATGAATTAACAAATTAAATAAAAATCAATAATCTTAAAAAAAAACTAATCTATCTTTGTCTGAACTTAAAACTCTAACGAGCATTTCCCCTTTGATGAAGAGAACAAACAAAAAATTGTCACAAATGAGACTCTAGGGAAATTTTCTATGAATTTCCTTCATTGCCAGCTATGACGAAGAAGCATCGAATATAATCAGATGAAATTAATCGGAGACCATTCGACATATCTTATAATAAGATGCCGTTGTTGTCGTTGTTCTATTATAGGACATTTAAAAGTACATACATACATACGTACATTCAAACTCAAATGCTATTCTTCAGAATCTTAGCAAAAGATGCGGATATTTATGCGTTCTCTCTGCTGCACTTGCACCGTGACAATCACTTTTTCGTGTCGACTAGTTAGCTAGTATGTGGGGTATAAATTGTCATCTGACTGGCTTTGTAATCTTTGAAGGGTGCACTCACAAACAAAGGAACAAAATCAAATCGCACAAAACAAAAAAATGGGAATGTAACATGATATTGATCTCATTTAAGATTTATTTATCGAATTAATCGAGGGTAGATCGGTATGTGGAGGTAAGTAAATTTCAATTCATAATTGCAAAAATTATTTTGAATTGTTTAGTTGTAAGTTAAATTTACAATAAATAAAACAAATAATGTTTAATTCTGGATGCGTATTCTGTGCTCTGAAGTAGGGTATACCCTCCAATAATGTGGAGGGTAAAATCACGATAGAGGCGTACTCAGTGAACGAAAAATCTCACTACAAAAATTTTAAATATTAGCCAATGTTTCAGGGTAGCCGCAAAATAACGGCAGTATTCGGTATTTTGAAGCTGTTGGGTTTCTTCCACACAATCAGCCGCAATTTGGTATTTCGGGTTCTCACTGGGTAGAAAATCTTCCAACTGAAATTATTTAAACGCATAAAACGCACATCCCAAATTTCGAAATTTTGGATACTTTTGACACGTGTTTCAATCAAACTGGCTGTAATTGTACTTTCACCACACTGTGGTACAGGGTATTATGTCTTTGTGCATATGTTTGTAACAGGCAAAAGGAATCGAGGTAGACCCATGTTTCCTTTTGACAATATGGATAGAATCATTTTCTGAGTCGATTTACGCATGTCCGTCCGTCCGTATTTTTGTAAACAAAGTACAGGTCGCTTTTATGATTCGATTTGGATGAAATTTGGCACATACCACTTATTTGGCGCAAGGACAGGATATTTGTCCGATTGAAACAAAATTTTGCACAGCGCCCTGAACCAGGTCCATACTTATGTATGCGAAGTTTTGCTAAAATCGGTTCAGATTAAAATATTGCTCCCATATATAGTTTCGTCCGATTTTATGTGAATGTTGCAAAAAAATCCCAATATTTGTCCGATTGAGACAACATTTTGCACAGAGTACTGAATTAGGTCCAGACTGATGTCTGCGAAGTTCTGTTGAAATCGGTTCAGATTAAGATATAGCTCCCATATATAGTTTCGTCCGATTTTATGTGAATGATGCACCAAACTTCCAATATTTGTCCGATTGAGACAAAAATTTTGAGACTGATGTCTGGGCAGTTTTGTTAAAATCGGTTCAGGTTTAGATATAGCTCCCATAAATAGTTTCGTCCGTTTTTTTGTGAATAATACACCAAACTCCTAATATTTGTCGGATTGGCACAACATTTTGCATCGCAAATGCAATTGAGGAACAGTTTATGTGTGATAAAGTCTGGGGCCTATGTTTGCTCGATTTACACGAAATTTGGCAGAGGGTATTAAAGTGAATATAGAGTGATAAAAAACAAGTGGTGTATGCAACGGTTGTTCAATTAGGTCCATGTGTTTATATATAGTTCCCATACATAATTTTACTCCATTTCATACAAATGGTACATCAAAGAATCTAAGTCTGCCCGTTTGACATGCAATTTTTCATTGATTTCAGAATGGTATGTGTATGGGTTTTTCAAGTGATTCAAATATCGCCCGTTTCCATCTCAATGGTCCTCCAAAGATTCTATGTCTGTTCTATCTGCAGGATATCCACAATATTAACATATCTTGTATGTACCCAAAGTGGTGAAGGGTATCGTATAGTCGGCCCCGTCCGACTTGTGAACTTTTCTTACTGGTTTTATATTTTCAATTATTATAGAGTAGAAAATCTTCCTACCAAAAAATTATGAATATTTGCCCAATTTTCCTGTTGGCTCCCGTATGATGGTACCCCTCATATTCGACATTTTGGGGGTTCTGTGTATTTTTCAACCCAAATGGCTACAAATTGATTTATAAGTTCGATATTTTGTTGGTTTGGTCATGTTTTTCAACCGAATTGCCTCCAATTTATTTTTTTAGGTTCCTTTGGGGTGTCAAATGGCATTCCGGGTCATTGGAGGGTAAAGTACATTTTTGTGGAAAATATACTTCAAGTTCTGAAGTAGCCCCCACATGAAAGCCCCTAACTCAGTTTCCAACCGGAGTGTCTGTAGTGTGGAACATATTTTCTGAGAGCATGAACTACCTACTGACACATAATGATATAACATAGTTCCCATATAAAGGTCCCGACCGATTAAAGGTATTATGAATGCAGACGCTATTTTGGGTTATCCCATATTAATGGTACTTGGAATTTGCAGGATTTCTGTATGTGTAAGGTTCTAGCCAAATTTTCTAACTTGAGAGTCTCTTGGCAGCAATTTACCATAGCACCCCTATCTCGATAGGTTTTAGGTAGTTCACGTTTACTACTCTGTTTTTATCTGTTTTACCAAAAAATGAAATTCATCCCTCCTATTCCTTATGTCCTACAATAGTTTTTGTTGTTTTATTTAAAAAAAAAAAACGAAAACGAAAATCCATAGCTACTAGTTTATACCAAATCCATTCAAAGTTGTAGAGGCGGCATTTTTTCCTTTAAGATTTATTTCATGTTTTTATTGCCATCATCTACCTTACGTCTCGTACGTCGATCCGCCTGCCTCACCACCATCAAATGGCCATTTTTATATAGTATTTGCGTGTAATTTAATCGAGTTTAATCGATTCGCATACAATTCTTTCATTTCGTTTGTACGTAGATACGGACAGCGGAACATATAGACATACATACCTACTTATGCGCACTAGTTATAGGGGAGTGAATGCAGTTAGTGATCAAGAGCAGAGTAGCAGTATCCAAGTCAGCGTATTTTTAGATTTATTTATTACATTTCATATTAGGTTGCCATTGTCATCATTCTTTTTGGCTGGCCTTTCTTATGACACTTAAGGTGTTCAATTTAAAATCGATTACACCCCAGAAATGGGGAAAATGGCAAAAAAGAAGTTGCACTGACGGCACCAGTACTGACAGTAATCCATTTGTGTAGCCAAAATAGAAGTTGGGTGGAACGGTAGTCGGAATGAATGAGTGCTGGATTTTTTGGCTAACTGACTCGCTGTCTGACTCGTTATTTGGTCATCATCTATATAAATGTGACCACTTGATCATAATGAATGCATTTGTAATTATCCTTTATTAATTTTGTCTTAATGAAAATTAGCTAAATTTCAATTGAAATAGTATCATAGAAAGTTGAATTGTTCTTGAAAATACATAGACATTAGCAAAAACAAATACAAATGGTTTTAAATTCGCGGGAATATCCCCATATTTCGGATACCATATTATGGAGACTTGGGTTAATATTAATGATTTTTGGTACGGATATGTGTTATTCAAATATAACCCAAAATCCCCAGAATACCAAATTACGGCCAATTCGGTGGGAAAACGTGTTCAAAATCCCTAGAATACAGATTATTTGGGTGTACCGTTATATGGGTCGATCCGTCTGACTACGTCGAGAATAGATGGTGTAGCTCATTGTTCATTCGACGACGATATTCACCGTCGACGCAGATCGGCCCATAGATCTTCCGGACAATTTTTCTCTCAAACACTCCAAGAGCCCATGCTTCCGATTCATATAACAGCACGGGTATTATCAACGTCTTGTAGAGTGTGAGTTTGATTTGGCGAGCGGTGACCTTGCTTGTGAATTGCTTGCTCAGACCATAGTAGCATCTGTTGGCCAACACTATTTTTCTCCGGATTTCAAAGCTGATGTTATTACTTTTGTTTATGCCGGTACCGGGGTATATAAAATCGTTCACTACTTCGAATCTGTAGTTTTCAAGTTTCACAGTTGGTCCGAGTCTACTGGACGTCTTGCGAGTTGATATCATCAGCATGGTCTTCTCGACATTTACTGCCAGCCCCACTTTGGCCGACTCCTTTTCAATTCGTTCAAGTGTGGCTATTACCGCTCGCAATGTTCGAGTGCCATTTCTATACATATTAGCATCTCGTATGACGTTTTCCAGTAGGATGAGAAACAGGTCACACGACAAACTGTCACCTTGTCCGAATCGTCGTTCGGTAGTGAGAGGTACTTTCGACTGTAACTTCTGATCTTGCGGCACTAACCTGAATAGTCGTATTAATTTTGCAGGATTGCCGAACGCAGGATAGGGCTGTCGAAAGCGGTTGTGTTTTTCGTGGGTCTTTTTCAGAGACAGTCGTAGAGTGTAAATCTGGCCAATGGTGGATTTGTCAGGTCTGAAGCCACATTGATAAGATGCAGTAATATCATTGGATAGCACTTTATGAGGCTAATTCCTCTATAGTTGGTACATATCGCCTTGTCGCCTTTTTTGTGACGGGACACAGGATGCTGATGTTCCAATCGTAGGGCATGGTGGAATGCATGCATACCAAATTGTACCAATCAGCAGGTGCATGCTTCTGACCAGCAACTGACCACCGGTCTGATTTGTTGTTCTTCAGCCGATTAATTGCTACTATGACCTGAGGTATCTTTTTCGCCGCCACTATTTGATACCAGAAGTTTTTCAAAATGCTCCTTCTGGATATTCAACACGCTATCTGTATCTGTCACCAGGTTTCCATCTTCGTCTCAACAGGAGCATTTGCCAGCACCAAAGCCTTTGGTTTGGTCGTAAAAAATTTCCGGTCTTCATTTTGACTCCTGTACATCTCGATTTCTTCACGCTCACGCTTTTTGTGTTCTTTCTTCTTTTTCTGAAAATACATTTCTACTCTCTCCTTTTCTCCCTCGCATATGTTGTTGCTACTGTCTGCTGGGTTGCTGTATAATCTGCGCTTTTTGTCTCAGTAGCATTACGACACTCCTGATCGTACCATTGTGGTGGTTTTTGGTACCCAAGTGTTGCTTTTGCTGCAGTTTGTACGGAGTGGCCAATTATTTTCAATTGTGTTTTTTATACTATTATCGGGTCAAGGAGTGATTTCGTCAAGCAGGGGGGTAAATTGAGCGGAGTAGACTTCTGCTAGCTGTTGTTTGTAGCTTTTCGACGTGGAGTTTCCGTGTTACATTAGATCGCACTTTTGCTGCTACATTAAGAGCAGCGCGAACCTTGGCTGCACAAGGTAGTGATCTGAATCTATATTCGCTCCTCGGATCGATCTTTTTGATCGGGAGAAATTTAGGTGACCTTGTGTATATCGATATGCTTGAATATGGTGATGCTAACTACCATGTTTTTTGGAGCCGCGAAGTCAATCAATTTCATGCCGTTGTCTGATGTTTCTTCATGGAGGCAGAATTTTCCGACGGTGAGGCCAACGATATTTTCCCTTCCGATTTTTGCCTTAAAATCTCCTAGCAGAATTTTAATGTCATGCCCAGGGTAGCGGCCATATGCTGTTTCTAGGCGCCCGTAAATATGTCTTTGATCTGCTCATCTGTGTCTTCCGTCGGAGCATGGGCGTAAATAAGACTGATTTAGAAGAACTACGCTATTATACGGATTATAGAAATTCGCTCATCTACTGGAATGAAGATCTGGAGACAAGATCTTTTATTTTCCTGTTAAACATAAATACGCAGCCAAAATCATGTCTCGTTTCATAGCAACTGTAAAACGATATGTACATTAGAACTTTTTACAGGGGTTAACCTTCTTTATGAGGATTTATTTGAAATATATTCAAAGGAGTTGACAATTGAAACCCACTGGGTTAACGAAATCCGGTTAAATGTAAACGTACTGTAATACAGTACGAATTCGTCTGCTTTACTTATGCCTGTCCCTTTCCATCACATTTCCTGTAAGGCTATTATATTGGCTTTGTACTTCTTGAGTACATCCTCCAAAACGAAAACTGCACCTGTTCTGTACAACGTGCGCACATTCCAAGTGTGGATTCGCTGATCGTGGTCCTTTATATGTTTGAGGAGGTTTGACTTTCTTTTTCGTTGAAGTATGGACCAAGATAAACTTGGGCTTTGTCATGTTAAAACCAATCAGAGCCGTTGCTTGGTATCTATCTTATGGGGCCTGCGGTGAATATACCTAGGTGTTGCTAACGGAATGTCAAATTTAAGGGGACCCCCCCATTCTCAGGGTCATTTTTTTATTTAATTCGATTTTACACTAATTCAGGAATGTCTCTACAAAATTTCAAGTGAAAATCTCAAGAACTCTTGAAGATATAGCCGATTTATTGTGTCAGCATCAAGTGACGGCTAAAGGGATTCTCAAACTTTAAACGCGTTTTTTCTTTTGCGAATGGCGGGCACGATAACTCAAAAAGTACACGTTTCTCTGTGAGTGTATAGCTATCATATGAACTAGGATAAAGCCAATCGGTGAAGATCTTCCTTATTTTTTAACTTGGTTTTTGGTCAAAAACCGGCGATTTTCCAAAAATATTTTTTCAAAGGTCCGCCATTTTGTTAATTGTTAGAGCGAAGTCAATAACCCTAGTTCATACGAGAGTCAGGCATGTACTCTTTCTAACACCGTTGGAATTTTCGGATTCCGATGTGCCAGTGAGGAGTTATCATGCCCGCCATCAAAAATAAGGACGTTTCTTTAATTACAAAAAACAACAACAAAGCAATAACAACAATTTTTGTAAATTACACTGTGCGACACGAAAATTTTTCAGGGGTTCTAATGTACCAATTCTGTTTAGTTGAAGTCCCTGGACCACGAAAATACCTTTGGTTTTTCTGGGTCACTTCGAAAATTAATTTTATAACGGTAAATATAGAGAAAAACGCGGTTTCATGGATTTTCCATTTGAAACTTAAATAACTTATTTACTTTATAACGGATTTATACTATTATTTTTTTCTTTCGAAGAGTACAATTTTTCCTTTCAAACAAGATATATATTTGGTAAATCGGTTGAGGATTGGCTGAGTTACAGCGGTTGAAATGTGAAAAAATACGCATAAAGTGACAAAATTTATTTTTCTTCGGACTGTACGATGAAATTATGATATCAAGCCATATAAGTTTTATTATATTACGGGGAAGAAAATTAAATTAGCTTTCGAAAATGATAAAAATCAAAAAAATCGGTTAAAAAATGAATGACTTATACACATTTTTGTATTGATTCTATGCATATTCTCTAAAGGAAATATGGGTCTATCTCGTTTCCCTTTGCCTGTTGCAAACATAACGGTTTGTAACAGGAAACGATACAGACCCATATTTCCTTTAGAGAATATGCATAGAATCAATACAAAAATGTGTATAAGTCATCCATTTTTTAACAGATTTTTTTGATTTTTAACATTTTCGAAAGCTAATTTAATTTTCTTCCCCGTAATATAATAAAACTTAAAACGAAAGAAAAAAATAATAGTATAAATCCGTTATAAAGTAAATAAGTTATTTAAGTTTCAAATGGAAAATCCATGAAACCGCGTTTTTCTCTATATTTACCGTTATAAAATTAATTTTCGAAGTGACCCAGAAAAACCAAAGGTATTTTCGTGATCCAGGGACTCCAACTAAACTGAATTGGTACAATAGAACCCCTGAAAAAAATTTTTTTGTTATTTTGTAGCACAGTGTTATTTTTCTTCTCTTTTAAATCTTCAAATATATATGTGCAAAGTTACAAACCTTAACAAGCATTGGTATTGATTTACCAGCCCATTGAAAATCTTGAAAAATTAAAATCGAGAATGGGTGGGGTTCCCTTAATATACAAATACCGGCCGGTATTATGTGTTTTGAATATCCACCTCATTGTGGAGTGAATCATCGACTTTTTTACTAGCTACTAATAAATATCCGTATTTTCATTACTGGGCTAGAAATATACGAGTATGTATACCTACCGTAGCCACTGTATTGGGGCATGTGACAATATTTCACCTCAGCGAATTTTAAATGTAAATGTTTTCCGCAATATTACCTTTCAGCGAATCTTAAATGTTATTTTTTTCCCGCATTAAACGAAAATGAGTACTTTGAAAATGTCAATACTTTTGACACATGGAAAATTTCCAGTCAAATCAACCACAGAGAATAGTGAACATATAATTCCTTTAAATATTACATTTGACAGTTAAGGGGGTTGTGTTACAAAAAAAATATTTTTCTATAACTGCCTTCTGTTGTCATATTATGGTTAATAATTTATGATATAAATTGAAATTTATGTGCTGTTGTTATTCGAAAAACAATTGACCATTTAGATGGTTGGCTATAACCATTTCCATTCACCACACACATTGTTAACATGGAAATGACGTTTGAAAATACCATTTTTGAAATCAATTATAACAACGTATGTACATATGTATGTATGTAAGAGATAGTCGTCATAGTCGTAGAAAGGCACGGATATGTCACCCTTTATTAGGCTGCAGATTTGACTGGTTTAAGAACATTTCGACTACTATTCCGATGAACTTTCCGTATGAAATTAATTTCATTTACATACAAATTACATGACGGTAAAAATTTAATTTAAAGCATAATAGCAAAATTAATGTTCTAGGTATGTTTAATTCTGCATGTATATGACGTTTGTAACAACATACTGTAGTTTGTAATTAAAATCAATACCGCTTTTGAAAATGAATAAATTTGTTTAATTTTTTTTTTTTTGGTTTTTGTGTAAATTTATTTCGAACATTGTTGAGTTACATAAACATGTCTACGAAAGAACGAACAAAGAAGTGTAACAATCAGGCGAACATAAAATATGAGCAAAAAACCAAATGCAGAAAAAATGTCTACAAAAAAAGAGAATCTTCATTAGCCGCGAAGTCATGTTTTAATACAAAATCACTTGACTTTGTAGATTTTGAAAATGAGGCAAATGATTGGATTGAAGTTGCGCTTGCATTTTCAAATTAAAGGGTAACTATTAAAACAAAGAATTAATAATTTTTATAAAATCTTATTACAGGTACAATATCAAACTATAGTCAATCCGGTTAAAAAAGTCCTCGAAAATACCGACTAATGGATTGCAACGCATCCCGAAGCTTAAGTCAATATTAATAATTTTTGATAAGTAGGGTGAAGAAAGGAGAAAACCTATAGGCCAAAACGTGGAACCATATATCCCAAACATCCGAAGGATGGTAGCAATATATGTGCAAACGTTCAAAGATCTGTCTTAAATATGACAAGCCTTATTGTAAAAAAGAATTAAAAAAAAAACCTTAAATTTATTAGCCTTATGGCTAATGAGGGTATAAACACGGTTGATACGGTGAAAATGTGCCTCATTGAAATATTGGTTTTAGACACCATGTTTCTTTGGACCAAATCCGTTTCAGAAAATTTGGAGTCGATTTACACATGTCCATCCGCTGTCTGTCTGGCTGGCTTGTGCGTACGATAACTCTTATTGAAATATCGGTTTTAGACCCTATGTTTCTTTGGACCAAATACGTTTCAGAAAATTTGGAGTCGATTTACACATGTCCTTTCGCTGTCTGTCTGCCTGGCTGGCTGGTGTGCACGATAACTCTCTAAGTGATCGATTCCAATCCGAATATTGCACATCTTAATATTTCTTCCAAACTTAGTTTAAGTTCGAAGATTGAGAATATTGGTCCTCCCCCACAAAATAGTGCTAAAAATTAATTTTATAATAATATGCAAACGGACTATTCGATTTTAACGAAACTTTGTGCAATCTATTATCTTTACAAAGCCTAGATCAAATAGGAAGATGGGACCCATTGGTACCTCCAATTCAATATCAGGCGAATGGAATGTCCGAGTTGAACCAAACTTGCACTCCTTTGGACCCCCAAGGGGTCAAAATTTTCAATACTTATAAATCAAATATCAGGCATATACAGGGAAATTCTTGCAGCTCGTCTACAAAGACTCTCTACAGCTTGTTTATAAAGACTCCTTTCAGTTTGTCTATAAAGACATCCATTTGCTCTGCCTATAAAGCATCCCTTCACATCACCAGACAGATTCCCATCAGCTCATCAATAAAGACTCCCAACAATTCGTAAATAAAGACTCCCTACTTGAAGACTTCTTATTACCCATCCATAAAGTCTATAAAGCCTTCCTCTCGGACATTCTATGGTTTAAAGAGATTCCCTTCAGCTCGTTTATGAACGATTCCCTTCAGCTTATCTATGAAAGACTCCCATCTGCTCGTCTATGAAAGACTCCCATCTGCTGGTCTATGAAAGACTCCCCACAGCTCATCTATGAAAGACTGCCTCCAGCTGGTCTATGAAAAACTCCCATCTGCTCGTCTATGAAAGACTCCCATCTGCTCGTCTATGAAAGACTCCCATCTGCTCGTCTATGAAAGACTCCCATCTGCTCGTCTATGAAAGACTCCCATCTGCTCGTCTATGAAAGACTCCCATCTGGTCGTCTATGAAAGACTCCCATCTGCTCGTCTATGAAAGACTCCCCACAGCTTGTCTATGAAAGACTCCCAGCAGCTCGTCTACGAAAGACTCCCAGCAGCTCGACTACGAAAGACTCCCCACAGCTCGTCTATGAAAGACTCCCCACAGCTCGGCTATGAAAGACTCCCCACAGCTCGTCTATGAAAGACTCCCCACAGCTCGTCTATGAAATACTCCCCACAGCTCGTCTATGAAAGATTCCCCACAGCTCGTCTATGAAAGACTCCCTGCAGCTCGTCTATGAAAGACTCCCTGCAGCTCGTCTATGAAAGACTCCCTTCAGCTCGTCTATGAAAGACTCCCTGAAGCTCGTCTATGAAAGACTCCCTGCAGCACGTCTATGAAAGACTCCCTGCAGTACGTCTATAAAAATTCTCGAGGTTCAGTTTGCTTGTGAATTGGAAATATTCATCATTCCATTTTATGCAACCCTGCTATTCATTCATATCCGTATGTTCGTAACATGTAGCATGTTTATCGGCATAGCATTAAGTTATTGTTGTTGTTGTAGTAAAGTTTTAGCGTTTTAGTTTTTGTAGTTGTTGTTTTTATGAGATTTCTTTTGTAGCGTCTACAACAATTTTGTATTATACATTTTAATACAAATGAGTTGCTGTGTAATTGTTGTTGTTGTTTTGTGGCGTTGTTATACGAGCAGCAACAACAACATTTATTCAAGTAAATTACACTTTTAATCACTGCTAATCTTCTGCTCAATGAGTAGCGACACATTCTATTATACCAAGGTACTTGAACAGCACCACCATCATCCTCATCCTCCACGAGTCACCAATGAAACTTGCATTATCGGCAGTAACGATATTAACTTTGCGTGCCGTCTCATTTTCACAATGCTTACGAAGGTAACAAAAAAATGCAAAGTTATTTTCATATCCCATACCCACAGAGTTATCCGAAGGTAATTTAGGATTAGCGAAGACTCCATTGTTTTGAGAGAGAGATGGAGACATTTAATCTGTTTGTTGGGGTTATTACAATGTAAGTTAATTTATATTTTTTTTTATCAATTTTTGATGTGTAATTTTTGGGTTTTAAAAGATTCCACAGAGCAGCAGTTTTAACATGGGCTGAAGACCTTCATTATGAGTTGAAAGCTGGGAGTCCTTTTAGACTTGCTGAATGGAGTCCTTATTGTCGAGTTTTAGGTAGTCTTTATATACGATCTGAAGGCAGTCTTTATAGACTAGCCGAAAGGAATCTTTACATGCGAGCTCAAGGGAGTATTTATAGTCGAGCTGAAAGGAGTATTTTTAGACGAGCTGAATGAAGTTTTTACAGACGGGCCGAAGGGAGCCTTTATAGACGTGCTGAAAGGAGTATTTATTTTACTATTTATAGAGGAGCAATATATGGTTGTTTGAACATGGAAGCTGGAGTTTAAACATGGGCTGAAGACCTTCTTTATGAGTTGAAGGCTGGGAGTATTAGTATAAATTAGGAGTTCTAGACGAGTTGCAGGAAGTCTTTTTATACGAGCTGCAGGGAGTCTTTACAGACGAGCTGGAGAGAGTCTTTATAGATGAGCTGCAGGGAGTCTTTATAGACGAACTGCAGGGAGTCTTTATAGACGAACTGCAGGGAGTCTTTTTAGACGAACTGCAGGGAGTCTTTATAGACGAGCTGCAGGGAGTCTTTATAGATGAGCTGCAGGGAGTCTTTATAGACGAGCTGAAAGAAATTTTTGTAGATGAGCGGATGGAGTCTTCATAGATGAGATGATATAGTCTTCATAGGTGGCCTGAAGGCAGTCTTAATATTGGAGTCATTATAGACGATCTGCAATAAATCGATATTGACTAGCTGAATGGAGTTTTTATAGACAATGTGAAGGGATTCTTTATAATATCTTCACAACATAGTTTTGTAGCGTGTAAAATCAATAAAATTATGCTAACTCACAAGACCACCTGGCCTACATTTGTCTAATCGGACGGACCGATATTTTTCTGTCTTTGCTTTCAATGCACTTCAATTTGACACTAGGAATATAACAAGGAACCAATTCGTATTGACTATTTATGGTAATAACCAAAAATAATCGCACATGCCATAACATGCAAATATCAAATGACACAACCACCGAAAAAAACACACAATGAATTCTTAAATGGCAAACAGACCAAAATGAGAAAACGAAACTGTCACAGGTACTTTGACAAACTGTCAAATAAATATAAAATTACAGCTAATGACAAAATACTTTGAAATGCAAATGCGGTTGGGACATGCAAATGCAATGTGATTCCGCTGGCCCTCCTTCTCTCTCGTTTCCATCTCGCTCTCTCTTGTTAACCACAAATAAAAACTATGCCATAGTCGAAATTTATACCAAAAACTCATGTAAGCCCGAAAAACGCATTATCGAGAACTGGCAATACAACAAAAACTAAACAAATGGAAATAATAAAACGCTGCCAACTGTTTTATTGGTACCACCACTAAGACAGGCATGCAGCCAGTCAGTCAGACAGACGGACAACCCCGTAACTTCAGGTGCACAACAATTGAATGAAATGATGATGACGACGACGAGGAGGACGTCGATGACGATGATGAAGAGAATGACGCGGAGTGATGCCGTACATGTGAACAGAACAAGAAATTCTTCACCACCCGATCCCCCAGCGACTGCACTTAGCTCACTTGCTCGCTCACAATGTTTACGGTTGCGAAAAGCGCGGTAGCAGTTTCAATTGTCAAATCTTTGTCAATTATAATAATTTGACATTTGACAGAACACCAACAGACACGCAGGCAACAACCAGGCCGATCGATGGATCGATCCGTCGGCAGTCAGGCAAACAAAACAATCTTACCGCAGACGTGCACCGTAGTGTTACATTAACGCAATGCAACATTGACTGCCACCGGGCACAATTACAATAAACAGTTGTGTTTGATGCCTGAAATGCTGCAACATCGATGGTGGTGGTGGCAGTGCTGCTGCCGCTCGATGATGTTGATTGAAGTCCTTGAAAAGTCTATAAAATGAAATGATTTTTTGTTTTACAGTTTTTCTTATTTGTATGCCCCCTATTCAATATGGGTGGGCATTGAAGGTGTGGTGCACTATTTTGTATAATATAAATATTCGCGATACTTTATATAATACCAGAATTAATTTGACCATAAGCCCGGAGAATTTTTAGACGAGCTGAAGGATGCTAAGTACTTACGGACAAGTATACGAGAGACCTGAGAGTATGTATGGACAAGCTGAAGGGAATTTTTTCTGGACGAGCTTGAGGAAATCATTAAAGACGAGGTGAAGGAATTGACAAGTTTATTAGACCACCTGAAAAAAGTCTTGTTAGACGATTTGAAGAAAGTCTTTATAGACGAGCTGAAGGGGGTCTTTCATAGACGAGCTGAAGGGAGTCTTTCATAGACGAGCTGAAGGGAGTCTTTCATAGACGAGCTGAAGGGAGTCTTTCATAGACGAGCTGAAGGGAGTCTTTCATAGACGAGCTGAAGGGAGTCTTTCATAGACGAGCTGAAGGGAGTCTTTCATAGACGAGCTGAAGGGAGTCTTTCATAGACGAGCTGAAGGGAGTCTTTCATAGACGAGCTGAAGGGAGTCTTTCATAGACGAGCTGAAGGGAGTCTTTCATAGACGAGCTGAAGGGAGTCTTTCATAGACGAGCTGAAGGGAGTCTTTCATAGACGAGCTGAAGGGAGTCTTTCATAGACGAGCTGAAGGGAGTCTTTCATAGACGAGCTGAAGGGAGTCTTTCATAGACGAGCTGAAGGGAGTCTTTCATAGACGAGCTGAAGGGAGTCTTTCATAGACGAGCTGAAGGGAGTCTTTCATAGACGAGCTGAAGGGAGTCTTTCATAGACGAGCTGAAGGGAGTCTTTCATAGACGAGCTGAGGGTGCTTTTTACGAACGACCTAATAAGAGTCTTTGAGGACGTTTTGAAGGAAGTACTTATTGAAGAGTTAGAGGGAGCCTCAATAAACGAGCTTAAGGAGGTCTTTATAAAAAGGTTGGAGGATTCTTTTTAGACCAGTTGAAAGAGTTTTTTAGACGAGCTGAAGTGAGTGTTTACAGACCAGCTGAATGGAGTCTTTCAGGACTAGCTGAGGGAGTCTTTATAGACGAGTTGAAAGGGGTAGCTCTATGGGCCAGAAAGGGGTCTTTCTATGCGGATTTTTAATGATAAAAAAGGGGAGCATTTATAGAATAGCTGAGGCGGGGAGTTGCTGAGCCGAGTTGAAAGCAGAACATTTTCTATCCCTGTTTTGACTTAACTCCTATATTAAAGTTCCACCCCATTTTCCGTGTTTTCAAGAGTTTTGCCTTATTTTCCAAACGAAATGGCAGTAATTTGAATTCCACGTTCCAAAGTAGAAAAATATATATTTTCAAAAGTTTTTCGATATAGGTCCAGGTGTTTTACATATCTCATATAAGGTACCGCTTCATTGTCTATATTCGGAAGGTTGTATCAGAAATTTTCCGTTAAACTGACTGTAGTTTGTCTATAAAAATCCCAAATAGCTCCTCTATAAAGGCACCCTTCGACTGGAATATAATCCCTCCTCTATAAAAACTCCTCTCAGTCCCCTTAACAATACCCTCTTCTGGGTTCTTGGATTAGAAAAACAATTTTGCAGAACTATTTGATATAGCCTGTATACTAAGGTTTCAACTCCATTTTCGGTATTTTGAAAGTTTTGTTCCCCGAATTTTCCTGTCGAAGTGGCCGTTCAAGTTTTCGAGAAGAAAATATTTTTTTTTCTTACTTTTTCTTAGCCTCAGTTTTTCGAACTCTGAAGTTCCAAGAACACCTCTTCAATTTGAATGTGTGCAATGCGGTATTTAAATTTCTAAAATAAGATAATTGTTAAAAAAATATTATATATTTCAGGAAGTCTTAATAGGCAAACTGGACCAGAACTTTTTTTATAAACATGTTTTGCTCTCGCACTCCTAACATTTCACTGAAACTGGCCTGTGATATATTATATTTTGATAAATCCTGCTTCCGGTATTATTCGATACCCATTCGAAAAATGTCCACAAAAAGGGCACCAGACATCGTAGAGGTTTTTCTATTCTACTCATATACATATATTTGTTTCACTGATTTTGCATATTTACCCAACAAAAATCTGGTTTTTATTTTTCTCCTGCCATTCGTGGCTTGTTGTCTCATACATCTTGCCTTAATTGAAAGATGTCAATTGTATCGGTATGTCGGTATTATTTTGAATATGGACAGTGCGTTTTTATGCGTTGCATACAACGATATTGTGCCGACTGTTATGTTACGTATGTAACATACCTACCTACCACCGATACCTACGGCTATCTGTGACATTTATCACTACAGGCCAACACAGAAACATATCAGCAGGCCGCAAAAGCTCCCCTCAGTCTACTATCCATAAGGGGATCGTGGAGAGATGGAAATGTTGTTAGCTGTCTCTTAAAAGTACAGCCGGGTTAGTTGCGTGGCTTTGGAAAATGTTTATTGTTCCTTGGAGGCTGACATTTGCAGAAAGCCGACACACACTGCATTGCCTACACTGATAGATGCCAACCAAGTCCATACAAGCTGCATGATCTAATGTAATATTTAATTGGAAAAATATACGCTTAAAACGCACATAAATTCTCAAAAACTTAACGCGTTTCTCTTCCAATTATTTATGCTGACCACAGCAGCCAGCCAGCCAAGCAGCTAGAGATATTCCACTAGCCAGCCGGTCGGGTCGGTTCGTCAGCCATCCAACATCTTGGCTTTACCTCTGCCATTGCGGCAGAAACCTTCTGCTACCATCTGTGTGACCATAGTAAAATTTAGATGCGTTTGCTAAGTACTCTCCTTGGTCCATTCGCATGCCACACATATGTCAAGTTGTTCGTAGTTGTTAACCAGATACACACACACACACGCATGCATGCAATTCTCCAACTCTGCGAACGAGGAAAAGTTAATAGGAGAAAAAAAGTTTTAAATGTTTGGACATGCTTTAGTTTATTTGCAAAAGAATTTGCCCCGTAGTGGACATTTGGGATAACACGCAACTGTGATTAAACTAAAGAATATTGAATAGAATTTAAGGAATTTTTTCTGATCTTCACATTCTATTCTCGGTGTTATCATGGAGACTAACATGATTATTATATCACTTAATCGTTGCAGAAATTATCGGAATAGTTTTATTGTAGCTCGATTGTTATAGAATGTTGTGAATGACAATGACACTTTTATTTAATTAATTGGATAATGTTTTGTGTTGGAATTGATAATTGGTTATCTCTTTTTTATACCCTCCACCATAGTATGGAGGGTATATTAATTTTGTCATTCCGTTTGTAACACATCGAAATATTCATTTCCGACCCTATAAAGTATATATATTCTTGATCAGGGTAAAATTCTAAGACGATCTAGAAATGTCCGTCCGTCCGTCTGTTGTAATCACGCTACCTTCTGAAGGAATTGAGATAGGGTGCTGAAATTTTGCATAAAGTTGTCTTTTGTCTGCAGGCAAGTTCGAAGATGGGATATCTCGGTCCACGTCTAGGCATAGCTCCCATATAATGGTACCCCCCAATTTTCGATATTTTGAGGTTCTTGGGTGTGTTTTTCAACCGAATTCGCTGAAATTTTGTACTTTGAGCTCTTATTGGGTAGCAAAGCTCCCTCCCAATAATTATAAATATAGGTCAATTTTTTCTGGTACCCCTCAATTTTCGGTATTTTGGGGTTCTTGAGCACGTCTTTCAGCCGAATTGCCTGAAATTTGCTACATTGGGTTCTTATTAGGTACTAAATGTCTCCACAAAAAATTGTAAGTATAGGTCCACTTTTTCTGGTAGCCCCCATATAACAGTACCTCCTAATTTTCAGTATTTTGAGGGGTTTGGTCGTACCAAATCTCTCCACAAAAAATTATGAATATAGGTCAATTTTTTCGAGTAGCCCCTATATAAGGGTACCCCCAATTTTGGATATTTTTTGGGGTTCTTGAGCGCGTTTTCAACCGAATTCGCTGAAATTTGGTATTTTGTAGTCGTATATGGTAACAAATCTCCCTACTAAATATTATTAATATTCGCACCCTTTTTGGCGTAGTCCCCATATAACCTTCTTTTTATATTAAAATAGTTATCTGATTTGTTCTGCGTATTGGGTTTGGTTCTAAGACTCTGTTGTAATCATTTCACCTGCGGATGATAGAACGTAAAGTTCGATAATGTACTATATATGAACTATAGCCCGGATTTAGGCTTAAGCCTAGCCCCTGTGTGGGACGTACTAGAAGGAGTGGATCGATATTTCCCATCTTCGAACTTGAACAAAGTTTGGAATAAATAATAATATAGGCAAAGTTTGGATGAAGTCAAAATTATCTGAAATGGATTTGGTCCAAAAACACGTGGGGTCCAGAACCAATATTTCGACGAGGCACATTTTCACTGTATCAAAGTGTATACACCCTCATTAGCCATAAGGCTGAGGGTATAAATATTCATTAAAAATTGCTGAAATTATGGTATACATAATCAGTTTGTAGAAAGGTCACTTTTTGGTATGTTCCCTTTATTTTCATTTCAAGTACCTGACAGTATATCTATGGTGGAGGGTATTCAAAGTTCGGCCCGGCCGAACTTTACGCTTTTTCACTTGTTTATTATTCTTCTATGTAAGTGAGTTTAAAGTGATTTTCAGACTGGCTGACTGGCCCACGAGAGTCAATGCGAAATGGCATCAGTTGTACCCTAGAAATTTGAAACAAGACCTGTTTTTGTTTCCAATCCCCCTGGAGGACGTGAAGAGGTACAATACGAGGGCAACTATAAATATTTCTAGTCTAATAATGAAAAGTCGAGTATTTATCATCAAAATTAAGTTTATTTTTGTCGAATCACCTTTTCCTCTCCGAATTAGCAAGACATGTTTTCTAATGCTTCAACAGTATCCACTTGTGACTAAAAGCGGTGGCCACACATTTTTGTTTGATGTGTGGGAAAAAAGAAATAATATTCTTTGGATAGCTTTCTTCGAATACCCAAATGGTTGAGAGCTATTTGTCGATTTGTGAGGTGAGGTAGACCCATAATTACTATTGAGGATATGCATAGAATCTTTTTCTAAGTCGAATTATGCATGTCCATTCATCAGTCCATGTAAAATTGTAAACAAAGTATAGGACTAATTTGCTATCCGCATGATATAAATTTTTTTACATCTAATTTATTTGACCTAAGGACGAACCCTATTGAAATAAGATAAAATCGGTACAGATTTAGTTCACCCATGGTAGAATGTTTGTTTGATTGGGACCTGTAATTTCATATTTTGGATTCTGGTCCGTGCGTCGCATTTTAGTGGTACAACCCTAAGGTTTTAAATGCACTTTCCTATCGAGGTGGGGTTAATTTTTCATTTTTAATTCTTGTAGGACGAAAAACATATTTTCCGATTTTTCGTGGTATGAAGTTGCTAGTCTGTCTTACAATTAAAGGCATTTTAAATGCACACCACATTGTGGAGGGCATGGAATGTTCGTCGAACTTAACGATATTTATACCACTATACGGTCGAGCTTAACGATTCACCACATGTAGTACAGGGTATTATGTCTTTGTGCATGTGTTTGTAACATGCAAAATCAATCGTGATAGACCCATGGTTCTTTTTGAGAATATGCATAGAATCACTTTCTAAGTCGATTTATGCATGTCCGTCTATCTGTCTGTCCATATTAAATTGTAAACAAAGTACAGGTCGCATTTGTGATCCGAATTGGATGAAATTTTTCTCAAGGACGAACCCTATTGAAATTGGGGAAAAAATATAGCTCCCATATATATTTTCATTCGATTTATACTAAATGGTGCACCGAAGTCCCTATATATCATTCGATTTGCACGAAATTTAGCACAGCGTAATGAATTAGTTCTAGAATTATGTGTAAAAAGTTTCCTAAAAATCGGTTCTGATTTAGATATAGCTCCCATATATATATATATATATATATATTCGTCCGATTTATAGTAAATGGTGCACCAAAGTCCCTATATATCATTCGATTTGCACGAAGTTTAGCACAGCGTAATGAATTACTTCTAGAATGATGTGTGAAAAGTTTCCTAAAAATCGGTTCTGATTTAGATATAGCTCCCATATATATTTTCGTCCGATTTATGGTCCCTATATATCTTTCGATTTGCACGTAATTTTTTATAGTGCAATGAATTGAGGGTAGAATGATGTGTGTCAAGTTTTGAGAAACTCGGTCAGATTTAGATATAGCTCCTATATATATATATATATATTCGTCCGATTTGAGGTAAATGGGACACTAAAGTCCCTATAAATCTTTCAATTTACACAAAAATTTGCATAGGGTACAGAATTAGGTCGACAATGATGTGTGTTAAGTTTCGAGAAAATCGGTTTAGATTTAGATATACCTTTCATAAATAGTTTTGTCCGATTTTAGGTAAATGGTGCACCAATGTCCCTATATATCTTTCGATTTGCGCTAAATGTTGCATAGTGTACTGAATTTAGTCTAGACTGACGTGTGCTAAGTTTCGAGAAAATCGGGTCAGATTTAGACATAGCTCCCATATATTTTCGTCCGATGTAATGTAAATTGTGCAGTAAAGACCCAAAGTTTGGCCGATTGGCACACAATTTTGTACAATGTACTGAAGTTACAACAACCTTTCGTGTGCCAAATTTTCTTAAAGTCGGTTCAGATTTACATATAGCTCCTATATATACTGGTGCACCAACGTCGCTATACATCTTTCGTTTTTCACGAATTTTGGCATATCGTACTGAATTAAGTCTGTAATGGCGTGTGCTAAGTTTCATGAAAATCGGTTCATATTTATAGCTCTCATATATAATTTCGTCCGATTAGATGTAAATGATACATTAGAGCCCATATATTTGTTTCCATTTGCACAAAATTTTGCATAGCGTACTGAATTTAGCCTAGAATGATGTGTGCTTAGTTTTGTGAAAATCGGTTCACATTTAGATATAGAATCCACATATATTTTCGTCCGATTTAATGTAAATGGTGCACAAAAGTCCCTATATAGCTTTCAATTTGCACGAAATTTGGCATAGTGTACTGAATTGAGTCTGGAATGATGGGTGCTGAGTTTCGCGATAATCGGTTCATATTAAGATATAGCTCATATATAAATATTTGTCCGATTTTATTTTAATGTCGCACCAAAACCCCTTTATTTCTTTCGACTTGCACGAAATTTGGGATATCGTATTAATTTGAATTTAGATTTTCGGAATTTTTAGGGTCCTATCATAACATGAATTTTCTCCTAGGAGGCCCCATTAATTGTACATGCGTTGATTTTCATCCTCAATGCTGATTGGGGTTGAAATCTATTATCCGGATTGGCGAAATTTTACTGCAGATTATACGTTTTTAATGTTAATAATATGAATCGTACAAATTTGCCTAAGGTACAATATACAGACGGCTCCGATTGACTTTGATCATTTCCTAACAGATTTTCGTATTCACAAGAGTCAAAAAAAAAAAAATAGTTGCCGTAACGATCCCGCTCCGCTATATAATTAAAATGATGGAGAAGTAGAAAAATCCCATTGTCATTTTTCTAATACCAAATGATAAATTGGTCACAATACAAATACAATTCACAAATCAGTCTTCGCAAACAGTTTAGTTCAAAGTTAAAATATTTGTTTTTATAGCTCTTCCGAAAAACTTGTCTCGATATTTGGAAACTCTTTCTATGTCGCACACAGCCAACAAATTCTATTGTCATTTCAAATGCAATTGGAACATGGCAATGACGACGGCTAATACAAATGCAACTACAACAACAATAACAAATGTTATAATGACAGTCGAAACAGCAGAAACAGCCCGTAATCATGACAGTTCAAAACAAAACTATTTATCAATGTTGAGAATAGTTTTTTGTCTCGGCCGAATAGCAATCACCCGCCCTTTTCAACGTAGGAGAGCAGCGGTAAAAACGAACAAAAATTTCGAAAAACGTCTGTCTAAAACTTTAAGTCAGTGTCCCTCATTAAAGATTCCAAGGGAGGGCAGAGACAGTGAAGCGACCAAAAAACAACACACGAACAAAAAACAAATCTCTATGAAGGAAGAAATTTCGCAAATGCGTTGCAATTGCAATGCCCCGCGAGTCCGCCGCTCCTTTCAATACCACCACAAAAACATCGACGAAGGAAAAATTATGACAACACCACACGTCTATGGCGATATCCAACCAAGTTCTAGTCAGTCATCCAGCGTAGCTCTGTGTGAGACTGATGATGATAATGACACAGATGTTTTGTGTTCCTTTCCTTGCCTTCGTTTTGGAAGTATGGACCACCATAGACCAAATGGGATGTGGGAGCTGTTTTCGTTGTTGTTTCCTATTTTGGTTGTTTATGAACGACGACGACGAACCGAAGAAGATGCAACGAACGCATTTACAATTTGATGTCAAATGAAGCGGCAAAAATTTTAAATAAAATGAAATATTGCCGAAATTTTCTTCCAAAACTGCTATCTTGACAGTTCGTTGTTGGTGCAGGCAGCATTGCTGCCGGTTAGCCAGTATCCGAGTTAGAGTTTTTATGATGGTGCACATTGACTGCGGCGAGGCAAGACATGGCGTATTTTTTGGGGCATTTTCAACATAGCACGGCTGCAAAGATAATAACGGCGTCAGTTAAGCTCAGCTAAATGACGCCCAGGCGACATTCAATGAGAATATTTTAAGAAAAATAAAACTCAAAACTGAATTACGAAAATGTGAAGGAGAGTGCGGGGACAAAAATAAACTCCTCTGTCATTTAGCAAAATAACACAAAACTGTTATTTCTCCTTCAGGGTGTATATCTTCATCGACTGTGGAATGGGGTAAGACGTTAGATTAAATGAACCCTTATTATATTGGGGTGTTAAATAAGTGGAGATGTGGTACTTTTAACAGTTCGGGAAAATCGAGTTGCATCTTTGCAATTTTAAGTTGCATTGTGGAGTATATATTTTTTTTAACATTTCTGGTGCATTATTTTGTATATTTTCATTCTTTCGAACAATTTTCAAACTGTACGTTATGCATGGCGTTTTTCTGGGACTGAGGTATATTCCCGATCCGATTGAATTTATATTTCGATTTATCCATATTCGTTTGCTGCTATTGGTATTGAAAGTATTAAAATAAACGAGCAAAAACATCGTGGTGACAATTTAAATCTTTCTTGAAAATGTCGGTACCTTCATATGGAGACTATGTCAAGAAAAAACAGCAGACTCTCAGGTTAGAAACCTGGGATAGGAATTTTAACGCACCGAAAATTAAACCGGGCTTCAAAAACATGAATATATTTTGAAAACATTTGGGAAATACGATCAAAGATCAAATTACCTCTACTTATGGTCTAGAACCTTAAAATTACCGCAAATGGGTCGGGTCCTACTTTAATTGAGACTATGTCAAAAGATGGACCCACATCGAAAATCTTCCGGAAAGATGTTTTGACCATACCAAAATTCGTAATGTCTAACTACAACCCCATTCGGTGGGGAAATTCGACAAAAAAAGTTCCAAAGTACCGAACAAGAACAAATAGCAGGCTCTCAGGTTGGAAAACTGGGCTAGGAACTTAAACGCACTTATATTGAAAACATTTTGGAAATACGTTCAGAGATCAAATAACTAATTCTTTTATAGTAAAACCTTAAAATTAGCGCAAATGTGTCGGGTCCTACTTTGAATGAGGCTATGTCAAAAGATGGACCCATATCGAAAATCTTCCGGAAATATGTTTTCACTATACAAACATTTGTAATGCCTAATTACAACCCCATTCGGTAGGGAAAATGCGACAAAAAAAGTTCCAAAGTACCGAACATGATACGATTCCGTTACATGTATGTCAAAACATGGACGTCTACGATATTTTTCTTGAGAGTTCTTATTTATCCTTTAAAAACCCATAGTGTAAAATTAAAGCCACATCGGTGGTAAAGTGTGGCTAAACACCGAAATGTGGACTGATATTGATAATTATCGGTAAGGACGTTTGGTAACTATAATATCAAATTAAGCCGAATTCGGTTGAAAACCTGCCCAAAGTCCCCAAAACAAATACAGTTACCTCAAAGTATTGGTCAAACTTGGTATTTTGTAGATTGAGGAAGGGTGAACAATTTTTATCCCTTCACCACACTGTGGTACAATGTATTTGGGCATATGTATGTAACATGCAAAAGGAAACAAGAAAGACCCATAGTACCTTGCATAGAATTACTTTTTCAGTCGATTTATGTGTATCCGTCCGCCTGTCCGTCTGTTGATGTTAAATTGTAAATAATGTGCAGATCACATTTATGATCCGAATGAGATGAAATTTGGCACAGCTAACTTATTTAGCCCAATGACGTATCCTATTGAAATTGGAAAAATCGGTTCAGATATATTTTAGCTCGATTTCATGTAAAAGATGCACCAAAGCCCCTGAATTAAGCTAGAATTATGTGTGCTAAGTTTCATGAAAATCGGTTCAGATTTAGATATAGCTGCCATATATATTTTTTATTTTTAATTTACACGAAATTTGGCATAGTGTACTGAATTGGGTCTAGAATGACGTCAGATTTAGATATAGCCCCTGCATGTATATTTTCGTCAGATTTTAGGTAAATGGTGGATTAAACCTTTATGTCTATTTCGAAATTTGGCATAGCCTAGTGAATTGAGTCTAGAATGATGTGTACTAATTTTGGTTAGAATCGGTTCAGGTTTAGATATAGCTACCATATATATTTTCGTTCGATTTTAGGTAAATTGAACATTAAAGCCCCTGTATTTGTTTCGATTTGAACGAAGGTATACACCTTACCATTGGGGTAAGGTGTATACCTGCCAACATATCATAGCTAAGCCGACATGTTCGTATTTGTAGGTGCCGTAAAAATTCATCGAACTCGTATCTCAATTTCTTCACCATCCTCATAAATTTTCTAACAAGTGGTGTATGTGTGCGTAGAAATTTTTGAGTATTTCGATTATAAATGCTGCTGGGATATATTTACGTTTGTTGGGATATATCTTTTGCTTCTTGATAACGTCGTAGACTCAATGCATTCGTGCAAGCGCCATTATGGCAACGCATACAAAATGTTATTTTCCTCTACAACCAAAAAATATTATGAACCAAACTAAAAAAACCCGAAATGTAGGGAAAAGAAATACTTCATATAGCCCCATTCAGTCATGGGGGGCTTGAAAAAAAATTACAAAATATTTCATTTTCTTTATTATTTTGTTGCGTTTTTTTGTCTTCTTCTTGTTTCCCAAGAAGGATATTTTCTAGAGGACAAACAGGTCATACAAGACACCAATACTAACACACTCACACACATACTCACCCGCAATTTGCTTTCGAATTCTACAAAACATCCTTAATCAAGTTGGGGGAGAATAACAGCATAACTGACTAAGGCAGTGGCGGCTGTGTTAGTTGCATCACTGCCCCTGCCGCAAGCTATTGCAGCAACATTTTTCGTTCGAATCCTAAGAAATATTTACAGCCACAAGACGACGACGAAGGACCTTCATTTCACAAAAGGCAGTTGAACTATGAGAAAATGACTTTAGTTTTCCTTTTTTCTCTTTTTTGTTCTGTTTTGTTTCACATTTTTCCTTGCTTCGTTCTTTGTTTTTTTCGTGCATGTCCCAGTCCCTTGTACATCTTTTAGCTGCGGAATGAAAAGTAAACTGCCGTAAATGATCAAAATTTGGTAGCGGGTGATTGGGGGGTAGTTTAAAGAAAACTCAATGACTGTAGGTTACTGGATAAATATCCTGCATAGACTAGGGGAATGCGCTTGGGTATTTTCGAAGGAAGAGTATATGTATGTGTGTGTAAGAGTCCGTTTGTGTGTATGCCAATTTTTGTGCAACGCACAAATGTTTGATGAGATACAACCTCCATTTACGTGCAGGGCAAATGGAACAGTGGTCTGTAAGTAATATTAAAAAATTTTTCTATAGAAAAAATATATTCGCTGAACATTAGAATATTTTCAGTATTGCCAGGGGTTAAAGGCGACTTAATTTTACTTATAGACAATATAATTACTAGTCAAATAAATAGGCTTCTTAGGGAAAATACAATTGAAACAAGTAAGGAAAGTAGTAAAGTCGGACGGGGCCGACTATATGGGTATATTAAAAGATGTATCTTAACAGAAAGGACATCAACATGAAATGAACTAAATGTGAATCGACTTACATCAATCCATAAATATGTTACAATGGGGCAAAATTGTGTAAATCGATTTACAGCAAATATCAATCGGGCACACGTTAAATATTTTGAGCCCAATTAACACGAAGTCGGTAGGAAATATATATGGGCTACATCTGTACTTATACACGCAATTACGTCATTCAATTCCAAAAAAAAAAAAAAAAATAAAATAAAAAGTTTGTGCAACATTTACCTAAAATCGGATGAAAATATATATGGTAGCTATATCCAAATATAAACTGATAAACGGATCAAAGGTTAGGTTAGACTAATTCATGCACGTTTTGTTCCTAATGGAAATATTTTGGGCCCTTAGGTTCTACTTAAAATCTGACGAAATTATATGGGAGCTATATCTAAATTTGGACGGGATCCAACAAAACTTGACACACATTTGGCTATACTATCTGTACTTAAATTTTGTATCAATCCGTCTAACTTTGAGTACTTGGTGCAGCATTTATTTCAAATATATATGGGAGCTATATCTAAATCCGAACGGATTTTAGCTAAACTGGGCACATGTTATGTTACACAAACTTTAGTACGTTGTGCAAAATTGTGTGGCAACCGGCCTAACTTTGGGTCTACACGAAAAAAATTACCTATACTTATAATTTTTAATGGTGAGTTTTTCTACTCAATAAGAACTCAAAGTACTAAATTACAGCCAATTCGGTCGAAAAATGAGATGCGCTTTAGAACCCACAAATACCGAAAATTGGGGGGTTCCCTTATATGAGGGCTACCCCAGAGATGGCCTGTCAGAAACAGTGACATAAATGACATACATTTCCGACGTATAATACATACGTCAGAAACGTCGGAAACCTACCCAAATCCATTAGGTTTTTGACAAAATAGCTATTTCCATTAATCAATTTGAAAATTACTTTACTCAAATCCATATTAAATTTCAAAATTTTCTTCTCGAAAAAATTTAAAAATTTTTATCAGTTCTAGTAAGGAATAGTCAGATATATGTAAAAATTATATATATTCTTGTAAATAACTGTGTATGCTGATAATATTGATATAAATGACGTTTACTACGTTTATTACATTTTATACAGGTATATGACCTTTTCGACGTTTACACCTTTTTGACAGTCGAAAACCTACAAATTCGTCACACGGACCATCCCTGGGCTACCCGAAAAAAACGAACCTATATTTTTAATATTTAGTGGGGAGATTTTGTATCTTATAAGTACCCATTGTACCGAATTTAAGCGAATTTGTTAGAAAAATGCGCTCAAAATCCACAAAATACTGAAAATTTGAGGGGATACCAAAAAAAGTGCACCTATATTTATAATTTTCAGTGAAAATATTTGGTATTCAATAAGAACATAATTGTACCAAATTTCACGAATTTGGTTGAAAAACGCGCTTAGGAACCTTGAAATCCCGGGGGTACTGTTATATAGGGGCTACCAGAAAAAGTACACCGATATTTATAATTTTATACTCAATAAGAACCAATTGTACCAAATTACATCGAAATTAGTTTAAAATTTCGCTCAAGATCCCCAAAATATCGAATTGGGATGTGCCTAAACGTGGGGCGATATAGTCCATCTTCGAACTTGTCCTGCTTGCAGACAAAAACACAACTCTTACACAATACAACGATTACAATAAATCGTCATAGAATTTTACGCTGATCGAGAATATATATCCTTTATAGGTTCGGAAATTATTATTTCGATGAGTTACAAACGGAAAAAACAAACTTATTATACCCTCCATAGTATGGTGGTGGGTATAACAAATTTTTCCGGAGAAAATATGATATATCGTTAAACTTTCTGGTATAGCCTCCATTTCGGTATTTTCATTAGGGTTGTCGAAGGATGTAAGTTGGAATTCCGAATTTTAGACGGAAAATTATTAATAGGTTTGTCCGATAATTTACTGAGTAAAAAATACTCAGTAACTTCTGTTGAGAGAGTTTGTTTTCTCATGTGGAAATATTGAAAAAAGTTATCAAACAACTTCCAGTAAAATCCAGTAAGAAATCAAATGAAACTGTCACAATTTGAAGCTGTTAAGAAATCGGATACAAAATAAAAAATTTTAATAAAATAAAAATTAAAATATTGAGGTTTTTGCATTGATTGAATAATATATATTTGACAACAAAACATAAACATGAAAATTCTTACTGAGTAAATTTTCCAGTAAGTACTATTCCAAGGTATATTAAGAAGGTAACCGTATCAAACCAGCGATGGTAACATTATATGTCATAAAAATTTGTTGTTTTTTTTTCAAAGCCATTTTTTATTTATTTACATATGTAAATACATTTGAAAATATCGAACAGAAAGGCATTAAAATGGCATATCGGTAGGCCATCGAGATGAGAATACCATGGAGTCGAAACCCCGATTTTGAGATCAAAAAGAAGGTCTAGGTTCGATTGATTCCTGTAAGTCATTCCGGTCTTTTATAATAATTTTTCTATGCCTTCAGTTATGCTTTACTTATTTGATTTTCACATTTCTTATGAGGATATAAAAACAATAAGGAAAAGTAGTCCAAATCTTGTCTTATCTCCATACATCCGATGACACCAACTTTATTGATTTTAAGTCGTTCCTTTGATGTTGGTTTTTATTCACAAATCTGATATTTACAATTTTCAAAATATTAAAAAAGTAAACAACTATTTTTTCATATTTCAAAATGCTAAATTCTGATTGGTTGAATTTAATTTGCTTTGAGTTTAGTATGTGATGGCGAAATTATTATTATTCGCCTTGATAACAATGTTGACATATCATATTCCCGATTCGCCGATGCACAGTGGGAAAAAATACCGATCTAGCGCGCAGAAAATCAAAAAATGAAGTTGAATGAAACTTTATAACATTAATGCAGTTTTAAAGTAGAGTGTTGAGAGTACTTAAGTCCGTATAAAATAATCAGAATTAATAAGCTAGAACGGAATAACGGTACATTTAAAATAGAAAATTTTTCCGATGTTAAAAATGGCATTTTTTAGCTATAAAATTGCGATGGTCGTGTTCATTCTGTGAATATATTATTATAAAATTTTATCCATTTTTGATATATAGTATTGGTATTTAATTAAATGGAATAGTTATATAACCCATAAGTTATTTTAATTTAGGTGTTTCGGGCTAAATATATATAAGGTCCGTTTTTTTAATTCGTTGAATTAAAATAGGGGTTTAGTATGGAGTGCAGTCGAGTTCAGCTTTGATTTTTGTTTTATTTTTCTTGTGTGTCTGTCTAGAACATCATACTAAATTTTTTCCTGCGACTTCCTGCGACTCTCGGATTTATGGCAATTTTTTGAAAAAATGCCAAGTTTGTGTAGGAAGCTTTTTTTAAGGTTTTGTTCAAATAAAATTAAAAAATTGTTATTTTTTTGATATAATTCATCAAATAAGACTTGAAATAGATCACAGCATAGCAGATAAGAAAAAAAACAAGTTCAAAATGTCCATCCTAAGGTTCAAGAGTACTGGGTGTGAGTATGAAAATGAGGGATTTAAGTAAGCTGTTCCAAACGTTGATTTTAAACTCATGCACTGAATATACATTTATTCCAAATGTCTTTCTAAATGAAAATTGAAATTACAACGAAATCGGTTGTAAGAGTCTTCTAAAATACCGCAGGTAAAGGGTCCACATTATGAACCCTGGAAAAATATCATTTGTGTAACATTCATATATACACTCTTTTACATATTAGTTATAGATTCTTCTACCTATGAATGAAAAATCCGCATTTAACAAATGTTCATTCATAGATTTTTCTCATTCAATAAGTGTCAAAGAACGGGATTATACAAGTTATAAACAAGTGAATAGCGATTTATTTTAGTTCTTAAACAAGTGAAGTGGAAAAATGTCAATTTTGTAAAGAGAGCTCTTTGAAGTTTGGCTAAAATCTAAAAATGGTTCTGATGTAAAAGAATATATATTAAATAGACTTGGAGTTAATGCTACCGATTATGCAAACGCTAAAGGGATTTGTCGAACAGTTACCACGCTATGTACGCGATTTAAAACGGAATGGATGGCCGCCAGAAGGAACAAAAAACAAATGGAGCGTCAGCATGGAAATTGGCTGATATAATTAAATGTGCAGCTTTGCCCATAGGAATGTTGTCTGAAGAAGCCATGGAATCCATAAATAAGGACTTTCGGAAATACAGGGAACTGTACACCAGAAAAATTAGTCGTTAGGGAACAATGAGGGATGTTCTCAATAGGTTTCTATTTTCTTCTGATCCAAAAATATCAAGTTTGTCTCGTAGTACATCTCTTAACCATCGATATAGTGAGCCACTATCTGAAGAAGTCCTTAAACTACTGGAGGATCCAATGCTACCAACTAATTCAGATCAAAACTCGGATTCTGAATGTGATTAGTATTTAATAAGTAACGCCTAAATTTTGTAAAATATATATAGTTTAATGTTTTAGATATGTAATATTAACAATAATAAATATATATAATAGCAATAGTGTTTTTCCTTAACCCACTTTTTTACCCTCCAAATGTTTCGGAATTTTTAAAAGAAGCTTCCATTTTAGGAGCACTATTAGTTATAACGAAAAATGTTGCTTATTATAAAATATTTCAATTGCTTCAAAATAGTAATTTTCACCTAAAAATTTAAGTTTTTTCTAAACAAAAAAAAAAAATCGGCGCTTAATGGGTTAATAAAAAAAATTGCCAAATTTTTTCATAAAATAATTAAAAATGTGCATCTAAATCTATTCTTATCCAAAATATCGATAAACATACAGTAAAACATCTACTTTGATTTTCTGCGCGCTAGATCTGCATTTTTTCCCACTGTGCGATGCGGCTACCTTATATATCTAACTTTAACTATTCAGTAACCATTACAATTACAATTTTTTGGGATATCAAACTTTTTTATGTTTTAACATTTTTAATATAGTTCCATGATTTTATGAAGGCTGCACACAAAGCCCCGCTAAATTGTCAATATGTGAAATTCGTATTTTAAACCTGAGTTTGTGTAATTTGCTATTATACATTTTCGGAGGCTAAACTGCACTCATATAAAGGTTCCGACTGATTCACATGTTCGGCCTACGGAGTCACTGTATAGTGCAGTGATGCAGCCGCTTTTTATGCCCTCCAGAGTATGGCGTGTATATCCCTTATCCAAATTGAAACATTAAGGCAATGGTGTAAATACCTTCTGTTATGTTATGCATAAACTTGGACCAATTCAGCCCATTTTCGAATATGTCCTGACTGCAGAAAAAATCAACTTTATGCAAAATTTCTTAAAATGTTGAACAAAACACGAATTATAGGATCGGAAAAGAATATAAGAGTTACAATGACTGACGGTATAAACGATCCTCTAAACCACAGTCCCACTATCTATGACTGCAACTGGCATCATGAACATTTTTGATATTAGACATCCCGAAAGCCATTTGAATGTTAGCGAGAAATGCTTTTGTTTCTTAACCAAATAGACTTACTTGGCCGTGGGTAAGAGTTGATGATGATGATGGTGGTAGCTTCTCAAAAACATTATTAGTATTCCACAAAAATCCGTTTGATAGAGAATTTCTCTGTTGGTGCCCACTCTCTGTCCCACCATTCTCTATCAAACCCCAAAAACTACTCATCACTATCACCCATCAAAATCATCTTCATTTTCCTCTGCAACGCAACGTAATGCTTTAATATTTCAATTGTACTTCAAAATTCCGGGGCCACTCCACCACCGTCTTCAGTTTTCCTTACAAGACTTCTATGGTTGGTGGCCGCCGCAATTCTTATTCGTTGTTGTTTTTTTCTTCTTTTCATATAAGTTTCCAACTCCTTGTTGTACCCCAAGGATGTGTGCTATAAATCTTCGAAAAATGTTGCCATGGACTTTTGATTTTGTTGTCGTTGTATGCTCTTTGAATGAGAAAAGAGGGTGGATGATGGCCCGTGAACAACATGCCTCGGAAGATGTCGGTACATTGTTAGATGACAAAAGAGAAATTTTAAAGAAATGGGGAACGCAAAAACGCATTTATATACGTCCTTGGAATGTCCTTCATTTCAGCCGTTGTTGCAGAAGGTACAGTTCGTGGATGCGTTGCATTTTCTTTCCCCCACATTTGCTGGCTAGAGTTTTATTTGTCAGGATAGTTTAAACTTTAGCGTAACAGCATAACAGCCAAATCATGTTATATAGGAATAGGGAATATGATTGACGTCATGTGGACACAGACAGGGCACCCTACCGAAGATGAAGGCAACTTGTTGGTAAATGTGTTCCATTGGGACAATAGAAGGGTTTTTTTTATAAAAAATAGTTTGAGGGACTATCCCAATCCCAATCGCAATTTTTTAAGGTATATTTTTAACGATATCCTGGATATCTGCGTATATGCATATATAATAAAATATTTAGTAGGGCATTACCAATAGATAGGTAAGGTTGTGTTAGGTTAAAGGATGTACGGCGCCTGAGTACCTGAAAAGAAATGAGTAAGGGAGGGGGATAGAGGAAGTTTAAAGAGTTCAAAAATGTTGGTTATTTTAGACATGTTATAATTAAAAAGGATCTTCTTGAGGTCTATTTAGGAGAATACTAGATTATCAATTTCATATTTGTCAAACTGTCTGTGTATTCTGCTATATAGCGGACACAAAATATTAGACACCTAAAGGGTATATGTGTGAGGAACGGGGATGCTGTTTTAGCTTTGAACTTATCCCAGTTTGCCGTTTCTATACGGTTTACGTTTTTCTCTGGAGGTGGTAATAGGGAAAAGTATCATTCTATGATCCGAGAAGAAACATTTATCAGATACCTTTCAGTTCGTGACCCCAGAGTCGTCCATGGTTATGTCAATGACTTCGCCTCTCACTCGATTTACGAACGTTGCTGCGCTGTCCCTATCACATATCCTAAGATTATATAAGTATAAAATCAAATATCGACTCACCTCTTGATTTTTGGATTTAGCCGAATTTTTTCTCCGCCGAAATTGCATCTTTGACAAACATTTCCAATATGGATCCATGTTTTGACTAATCTCCCGTATCTGTATGCATTTCCCAATCAAAGGGCTGTTATTTGACATTTTCGCCAGTATCTGGCCGATGAAATTAAGTCACCCGATGAAATAGTGAGCTAATATGTGCCGCGAGTTCACCCATAAGAACTATAAAAAATGGGTTGAGGCGTCGGGTTAGTTGCCCACTCTCGGAAAACCCAACCTACTATGAAAAAGCTAAGAAAAAGAAAATCAAACCCCCCTAACGTTGCCCAAACCGCAAAAGTATAAAGGACCACGATCTGCGAATCTGCACATGGAATGTGCGCACGTTGTACAGAACAGGCGCAGTGTTCGCTTTGGCGGATATACTCAAGAAGTACAAAGCCGATATTATTGCCTTACAGGAAATGCGATGGAAAGGGACAGGAGTAAGTAAATCAAACGATTACGCCCTGTATTATAGCTGCCATGAAACGAGACATGAATTTGGCTGCGGATTTATGATTAACAGGAGAATAAAAGACGTTGTCTCCAGATTCACTCTAGTAGATGAGCGAATTGCTATAATCCGTATAAAAGCGAATGTCTTTTACATCAGTCTAATTTGCGCCCATGCTCCGACCGAAGATAAAGATGAACAGACCAAAGACATATTTTACGAGCGCCTAGAAACAGCATATGGCCGTTGCCCTGGCCATGACATTAAAATTCTGCTAGGAGATTTTAATGCAAAAATCGGAAGGGAAAATATCTTTGGCCCCACCGTCGGAAAATTCAGCCTTCATGAAGAAATATCCGACAACGGCATGAGGTTGATTGACTTCGCGGCAGCAAAAAACATGGTAGTTAGCAGCACCAGATTTAAGCATCTCGATATACACAAGGCCACCTGGATCTCTCCTGATCAAGTAACGAGAAATCAAATTGATCATGTTGTGATAGACGGAAGACATTCATCCAGTGTTTTAGACGTTCGATCGATCCTACAAACTGCAGCAAAAAGAACAATTGTGTACCAAAAACCACCACCAAGAAACCTATGGTACGATCAGGATTGTCGTAATGCTACTGATGTGAAAAACGCAGCGTATAGGGCGACCCTGCAGACAGTAGCAAAACGTAACGTGATGGAGAATTATCGTGTTTTCGTAAAAAAGAAGAAAGAACAAGAAAAACGTGAGCGTGAGCAAATAGAGATGTACAGGAGTCAGAATGAAGTCCGGAAATTTTACCAACGAGTAAAACACCAAACCGAAGGCTTCGGTGCAGGCACATCCTCCTGTAGAGATGAAGAAGGAAACCTGGTAACAGATACAGACAGCGTGTTGAGGATCTGGAAGGAGCATTTCGAAAAGCTTCTAGTATCAAATAGTGGCGATGAAGAAGATACCCCAGAACCAATAAGAGATGATGGTATAGAGAGTATACCACCTAGCCAAGATGAGGTCATAAAAGCAATTAATCGGTTCAAGAACAACAAAGCATCAGGAGCCGATGGGTTACCAGCCGAACTATTCAAGACTGGTGGCCAGATGCTGGTCGGGAGCATGTACCAGCTGATTAGCACAATTTGGCTAGATGAATGCATGCCCAATGATTGGAACCTCAGCATCCTGTGTCCCTTACACAAAAGAGGAGACAACACGATATGTGCCAACTATAGAGGAATAAGTCTCCTTCCCCTCGTATATAAAGTGCTATCCAGTGTGCTGTGTGAACGATTGAAGCCAATGGTCAATGACATCATCGGACCATATCAATGCGGCTTCAGACCTGGCAAATCCATCATTGACCAGATTTTCACTTTGCGCCAAATCCTGGAAAAGACCCACGAAAAACACATCGACACATACCACCTATTTGTCGACTTTAAAGCCGCATTCGACAGCCCTATCCGTTCAGAGGTGTTTAAGAGGACCTCCCCATTTTCGGGGTCAACATTTTTGTTGATGTAATTCGAATCTACACTACTTCAAGAATGCCCCTACAAAATTTCAAGTGAAAATCTCAAGATCTCTTGAAGATATAGCCGATTTATTGTGTCAACATCAAGTGACGGCTGAAGGGCTTCTCAAACTTTAAACCCGTTTTTCTCTAAACATTTTTTTGCGAATGGTGGGCACGATAACTCAAAAACTAATAACCCAATCTATTCCAAATTTTTACACGTTTCTCTGTGAGTGTATAGCTATCGTATGAACTAGGATAAAGCCAATCACTGAAGACCTTCATTATTTTTTAAATTGGTTTTTGGTAAAAAATCGGCGATTTTTCAAAAATATTTTTTCAAAGGTCCACCATTTTGTTATTTTAGAGCGAAGTCAATAATCCTAGTTCATACGAGAGCCAGACATGTACTCTTTCTAACACCATTGGAATTTTCGGATTCCGATGTTCCATTAAGGAGTTCTCATGCCCGCCATAAAAAATAAGGACTTTTCTTTAATTACAAAAACAACAACAAAACAATAACAACAATTTTTTGTAAATTATTTTTCTTCTCTTTTAAATCTTCAATTATATATGTGCATAGTTACAAACCTTAACAAGCATTGGTATTGATTTACCAGCCCATTGAAAATCTTGAAAAAATAAAGTCGAGAATGGGTGGGTTCCCTTAAATCAATAGACTTCCCTTAAAGCCATGTCTGCGTTCGGCATTCCTGAAAATTAATACGGCTATGCAGTATAACTTTAAGGGGCACAAGGTCAGCAGTTAGAGTAAGAAAGGACCTATCGGAGCGCTTCAATACCGAACGAGGATTCAGACAAGGTGACAGTTTGTCGTGTGATCTTTTTAACATCCTACTGGAAAAGGTCATACGAGACCCAAAGGTGAACAGAAATGGCACTCTGTACACCAAACAACACATGTTACTCGCCTACGCCGATGACATCGATATAATGGGTCGAACATTGCGAGCGGTAGCAGCCACCTTTGAACAAATTGAAAATGAGTCTGCCAAAGTGGGTCTAGCAGTAAACGGCGAGAAGACCAAACTGATGGTATCAACGCGCAAGACGTCCAGTAGACTCGGACCAACTGTGGAACTTGAGAACTACAGCTTCGAGGTAGTTAAAGACTTTATATACCTTGGTACCGCCATAAATAAAACGAATGACATCAGTTTTGAAATTCGGAGAAGGATTGTGATGGCCAACAGATGCTCCTATGGTCTAAGTAAGCAGTTTAGAAACAAGGCCATCTCCCACCAGATCAAACTCACACTTTAAAAGACGCTGATACTACCCGTGCTATTATATCGATCAGAAGCATGGGTACTTGCGCAAGCAGATGAGGCAGCTCTTGGGGTGTTTGAGAGAAAAATTCTCCGAAAGATCTACCGGCCGATCTGCGTCGACGGTGAATATCGGCGTCGAATGAACCACGAGCTTTATGATTTATACGCGAACATCGACATAGTCAGTCGTATTGAGCTGCAGCGACTACGGTGGCTAGGCCATGTTGTGCGGATGAATGAAAATGCCCCAGCTCAAATGGCATATAACAATGAGCCTACTGATGGTTCCCGTAGAAGAGGAAGGCCACGAATTAGATGGAAAGACCAAGTAGAAAACAACATCTTGGAACGTGGTCTTCCAAATTGGTGGACTTGCACACAAGACCGACGCGCTTGTGTGCAAGCGTATAAAAATGAGCCTACTGATGGTTCCCGTAGTAGAGGAAGGCCACGAATTAGATTGAAAGACCAAGTAGAAAACAACATCTTGCAACGTGGTCTTCCAAATTGGTGGACTTGCACACAAGACCGACGCGCTTGTGTGCAAGCTCGGCTTATGGAACAACCGTTCTGTAAGCCAGCTAAGTAAGTAGGAATTTTTTCCAATAAAGAAGATTTTTATGGACCCGAACCAAAGGAATTCTTTTTTAGAAACCAAATCCTTTGGTTCTTTCTTACCTGCTTAAGAATGAAGATTTTTAATAAATTATTTGAGACATAGGGATATTTTCTATAAAGAATATTTTTAAGGAATTGTACTAGTTTTTATAAGTGTTGACTTTGAGAAATGCAGATTGTTTCTGAAACCCGAATCGAACGAACTGCTTTTCAAAATCGAAACACACGCAATTTATGATAAGCAACCAATATTTTGAAGGTTATATCTAGAACTTGAAACCATGCATATTTTTTACATGGCCGGAATCTGTGTAAATAATTTCAAATGCGTTCTTTCACTTATAGCAGCTACTAACCCCCCTGAAAAAAGAAACAGGCAATATTACCAATAAGCCACTATCCCCCTTGATTGTAGCTACACATTTCGTACGTGCCACAGCGATATTTGCAACGTAACAACCATTAGGTTAAATGGCCATAAGGGCGTGTGTCGTTGTTGCTGGTAGTTTTGTAATGCCATTGAATGCGGCAGTTATGCGTGCATTCGTGCACCCGTATTTGTTTCTTTTTTGCACATTCGAAATTCACCCTAGTTGCGGCTACCCCAATTGCCGCAGTATTTTCTTCATGTCGCTGCAAAATGTCTTGCAAGTGTAATTTTCACGCAAAAAGAAAACTTTTCACATTTATTCAACGCCATTACCGTTCGGCTCCCACCCAATACCAATCATGCAACAGCAATATTGCCACCCCTGACACTACGATTTATATCGAGCATGGCGCCTTTCATATGAATATCATTGGCGTTGGTAAATGGGCCTGGCTGGCTGTTGGCTTGTGTCTCTCTGATATGGCCCCTTTGCATTCTAATGCATATTGCACATTATGCTGCCCCACTTCTGCCCTTTTCCTTCTCGTTCTCCACCCCCATCATTTTTCGTATTTTGAAATGACACATTTATCATTGACGTGTTTTGGTGTGGATTTTTTGTTCGGTTGAATTTCCCTTTTTCTTGCCTCAGGTTTGGTTGGTGGGCGGTATGGAATATTATTTCTTTTTTTGTTTTGTTGCCCCAGCTCTCTTTCGTCTCCGAAGAGATTCATCTTCTGCTGCTGCTGTTGGTGGGTTCATTTTTGTCAAATTTATTTTGGGTGATTTGCTAAGACCATCGGAAGACTAATGTTTTAGGATTACATGGATTTAGTAAAATAAATGCGTGTAAAGTTTGTTGCTCACACCAACAACGCGCACACACACAAACAAAAACTGCATCATCTTCAGGGTGGTATGCTGTGATCCTGCAATTGAAATTACTGTGGCAAATTGTCGTTTTTGAGGTCTTGTGTGTGTGTGTTTTTTTTAAGCTTTCAAGGAAATTGCTTTAGTTTGCAAAAGTTGTGACAAATATTCTTGGCATTTTGTTTTGTTTTCATTATCGTAAATATGACAGATTGCCAATAGTTTTGACACTATTTTCAATGAGCTAAAAATTGGGGCGGTTGTTATGGTTGTCCTTGTTGGACAATTGATAGCAATATTATAAAGTTGTGTAATAGCAAATCAAGCTAAAACGCTAAGCAATGCGATGCAATCAATGGAAAGAGGTTTTTGGAAATAATCAGATAATTCATTTTTATATCAAACTCCACCATAAAATTAATATTAGGATGATTTGGTATTTGAAAATAGGTCCACGTTTTGGTATAGCTCCAATATGATATGGCTTCCAAGGTACTCATCAATATTCGATATTATCATTGGGTAGCAATCATTCATTATACCCTTCAACACACTGCGGTATTATGTCTTTGTGAATAAGCATATAATCAATTTCTGAATCGATTTATTCATGTCCGTCCGTCTGTAGACGTTAAACAGTAAACAAAGTACAGGTCGTATTTATGATCCGATTTGGATGAAATTTGCCACAAGTCCCTCAAGTTACTTACTTACTTAGCTGGCTTGTTACAGAACATTTTTTCCATAAGCCGAGCTTAAACCAGTAAGGAAAGCAGTAAAGTCGGACGGGGCCGACTATATATATATATATATATATATACTATACCCTTCACCACTTTGGGTATATTCAACCGATGAATATTAACAGTCGTCGCATTTATAAAGGTTATATAAACTATACAACTTAACTTAAAATCTGACGAAACTATATCTAGGAACTGTATCTAAATCTGAACCAATTTCAACAAAACTTGCCACACGTTATCTCATAATAACTTCAATAAGTTGTGCAAAATTTTGTGCCAATCGGACCCACCTGGGGAATTCGGTGCAGCATTTATATGTGCTTATAGGTTATACTAAGTTCATTATGAGAGATATATGTGGACTTTGGTGCATCATCTACATTAAATCGGACGAAAATATATATGGGAGCTATATCTAAATCTGGACCGATTTTCAGGAAACTTAAAACGCATCATTCTATACTTCATTCAGTACGATATGCCAAATTTTGTGCAAATCGGAAGATATATAGGGACTCTGGTGCACCATTTACCTAAAATCGGACGAAAATATATATGGGAGCTATATCCAAATCTAAACCGATTTCAGGTTCAGCTGTGCCAAATTTCGTGCAAATCGAAAGATATATAGGGACTCTGGTGCACCATTTACCTAAAATCGGACGAAAATATATATGGGAGATATATCTAAATCTGAACCGATTTCCACGAAACTTAACACACACCATTTTTGACTTTATTCCGTACGATATACCCGATTTCATGCAAATCGAAAGATATTTAGGGACTTTGTTACACCTTTTTCTTTAAATCGGACGAAAATATATATGGGAGCTATATCTAAATCGGAACCGATTTTCACGAAACTTAACACACATCATTCTAGACTTTATTCAGTACGCTATACCAAATTTCGTGAAAATCGAAAAATATTTAGGGACTATGGTGCACCATTTACATTAAATCGGACGAAAATATATATGAGAGCTATATATAAATATGGACCGATTTTCACGAAGCATAGCACACATCATTCTAGGCTAATTCAGTACGCTGTGCCAAATTTCGTGCAAATCGAAAGATATTTAGGGACATTGGTGCACAATTTACCTTAAATCGGACGAAAATATATATGGGATCTATAAATAAATCTGAACCGATTTTCATGAAACTCAGCACACATCATTCTAGGCTTAATTCAGTACGCTGTGCCAAATTTCGTGCAAATCAAAAGATATTTAGGGACTTTGGTGCAATATTTACCTTAAATCGGACGAAAATATATATGGGAGCTATATCTAAATCTGAACCGATTTTTCCCAATTTCAATAGGGTTCGTCCTTGGGCCAAATAATTTCATTCAATTCGGATAATAAATGCGACCTGTACTTTGTTTACAATTTAACATGACAGACAGACGGACGGACATGCATAAATCGACTTAAAAAGTGATTCTATACATATTCTCAAAAGGAACCTTGTGCCTATCTTGTTTCCTTTTGCCTGTTACAAACATACAAAGACATAATACCCTGTACCACAATGTGGTGAAGGGTATAAAAAGCGCATCGGTTTTGTGCTCAAATCCACCAATTTGGAAGATCACGTTCCAAGATGTTGTTTTCTACTTGGTCTTTCCATCTAATTCGTGGCCTTCTCTTTCTACGATAACCATCAGTAGGCTCGCTTTTATTTGCCTTTTGTGCTGGGGCATTCTCATTCATTCGCACAACATGGCCTAGCCACCGTAGTCGCTGCAGCTCAATACGACTGAAGTTAATCTGTGGCAAGTTTCGTTGAAATCGTTTCAGATTTATATATAGCTCCCACATATATATTTTCGTCTGATTTTGCACAACGTATCAAATTTAGACTAGAATATATGTATCGAACGGCTGCCTGATTGAGATTACATTTTGAACAATGCGGAATAACGAATATTTGTCCAATTGTACGCAAACGACTCTAAATCTGCCCGAATGAAATGAAATTTAGCACAGGTATGGATTGATGTTAGACGGTTCAAAAATAGATAAGTTTCACATATTTAAATTCATTCCCACTAAGGAGCATTCACATGAAATTGTGAGGATACAAATGTAAAATATACCCAACGTGGTGAATGGTATCATATAGTCGGCCCAGCCCGACTTTACTACTTTCCTTACTGGGTTTCTTCTGAATAGCCCTAATGTAAGGTTACTCCAAAATTTCTGTATTTTGGGAAGTAATGTTATATTTGATTTTTCTACATTCGTCAGGGACCCCATAAACTATCTTGCGACGCCTCCTGTGCCACCTACTGATGTTAAAATGGTCACATAGATGACGTAAGCGCGAAAATCAACAGCTACCTCGCCACCATTTCAGCATTCATGCAGGAAAGGAAATTAATTATATCCCCGTCCAAATCTACTGCGACGTTATTTACCTCCTGGCCACTTGAACTTAAGACAGAGCTTCATATCATAGTCGATGACCAAAAAATTCCGACAGTCTCACATCCCAAAATATTGGGAGTAGTTTTTGATAACCTGATTAACTTCAACAAGCACGCCGCCTATGTCAAAGGGAAAGTCCTCAGCAAAAACAAAGTCCTGAAAGCTCTGACAGGTGCCTCCTGGGGAAAGGATAAAGAGACGCTCATCATGGCGTACAAAGCCATTAGTCGCTCTGTACTGAGCTATGCCGCCCCCGTTTGGACCTCATTCCTAAGCGACATCTAATGGCGCAACCTTCAAACGATCCGAAATAGTGCTCTAAGGATTGCTACCGGATGTGTCAAGATGTGGAGCGTGGATTGTCTTCATGAGAAGACAAGCATACTGTCAGTACATCAACATAATGTGTTGCTTGCCAGACAGTTCCTTCTGGCCTGCCACCTGCTATGTCACCCCAACCACCACATAGTGGTGCAGGATCCCTCTCCACGACACATCCGGAAGGACATCAGACACTTCCGTCCAGACATCCAAGACGTCATACCATCCGACCTCAACAGATCGCTGCACACTCGAGCCGTGAATCAAGCCGTGGACGGATATTGCCTAAATAAAGTCCTTAATGATCATCCCCCTGCAATCATTGACTCTGAAAAGCGCCTTTCCAGATCCAATAGAACAACTCTGGCTCAACTTTGATCTGGTTGGAGCATCACTCTAAATATATATCATCCACGAATTGTTTGTAGCACATGTGATCAGTGCCCAAATTGTCACAGCACTCCTCATGACACAAATCAACTATTTTCTTGTCCAGTCAGGCCCACAGATATGCGTCCCGTGGCGTCCTGTTTGCGTCTCTGAGTTAGAGCAGTGGAAGTGGCGCAATTTTTGCAGCTTCCTACATAATATATATATATATCTTAACACCAACAAATATACAAATACCCATATCCCATCATCACACAAATCCCGCACATTAATGAACCCATTAGAGCAAATTATTAATACCTCTACCACATCCACAGGGTTCCAGCCGAACTGGTACAACAACAAATTGATTATATCAGTCCAAGTTTTCGTATAGCTCCCACTATGGGGAGCTTATAAAACAAAATAAATATCACATATAAGGGTTCCGCGGAAGCTGATTACGATTCTGCCAAAACAAATAACATAACAAAATAATAGTGTGGATCGAAAACTGCGGTCAAATTTGTTATACCCTTCACCACACTGCGGTACAGGGTATTATGTCTTTGTGCATATGTTTGTAATAGGCAAAAGGAAACGATATCGACAAATGGTTCCTTTTGAGAATATGCATAGAATCACTTTCCAAGTCGATTTATGCATGTTCATCAGTTCATCCATGCATTTTTGTGAACAAAGTTCATGTCGCACATGTCACTTATTTGGCCCAAGGGCGAATCCTATTGAAATTGGAGAAAATCGGTTCAGATATAGCTCCCATATATAGTTTCGTCCAATTTTATGAATAGATATTATAAATAGTGCACCAGACAACCAATATTAGTCCGATTGAGACAAAATTTTGCACAGAGTACTGAATTAGGTCTATATTGATATATGCCAAGTTTTGATGGAATCGGTTAAGATTTGGATATAGCTCACATATATAGTTATGTCTGTTCGCTTTACATAAAATATTGCATGGATTGAAGACGTTTCAGGTTTAGATATAGCTTGCAATAATAAAATATGTCACAATATTGTGCATCATTACTACAGTACATTACTAATATTAATATTTGTCAGATGAAGCTCTTTTTCGTTTTATCGGCTAGTTAGTGTCATTACTTAAAACCACCACCAAAAATATCCCACAAACTATCCCCATCATCATCATTATGATCTTCATCATTACAAACCTTTGCACAACAAGATGTTTGTTGCTTCTGATACTATGTAACCGTAAAAAGTGCTGATAAAAGCCCATTTGAAGAGAATGGTGTAGTATTTCAATGCCAAAAACAAGTCAATTTACGTCAAAATACTAGCATTTTGTCTTACGCCGTGAAACACAGTGTTGTACAAAATGTCTACATTTACAGCGAAAATTTAAAATGAATGATTAAGTTACGTTCAGGCGGCCCGAAAACTTATTCCATATGCTCTAAAGAAAAAATAGATGCGACCACTCAACAACTATGGATAACATGTGATCAGCTTATCAAAACGGATATTTATCTTAAGGGGTCCCCCCATTCTCGGGGTCAAAAATTTTTATGATTTAATTCGAATCTACTCTAATTCAAGAATGTCCCTACAAAATTTCAAGTGAACTAATAACCCAATCGATTTCAAATTTTTACATGTTTCTCTGTGAGTGTACAGCTATTGTATGAACTAGGATAAAGCCAATCGGTGAAGATCTTCCTTATTTTTTAACTTGGTTTTTGATCAAAAATCGACGATTTTTCAAAAATATTTCTTCAAAGGTCCGCCATTTTGTTAATTTTAGTAGTAAAGTCGGACGGGGCCGACTATGTGATACCCTTCACCACTATGGGTATAACATAAAATTGGATGAAAAAAATGTGATATTTATCTAAATGTGAATCTACCTAGATCTATTCATAAAGTATGTCAATCGACTTCAAACAAATATATATAGGTCATCCGTTGGGCTATGTCTGCACTTCTAGAAAACCCAACTACGTAATTCTATGCTCAATTTTGTAAGTTGTGCAAAATTTGATGTCAATCTGATTAACATGAGGAGTTTGATGCCCAATTTACTTGAAATCGGGCGAAAATATATATGGAAGCTCTATCCAAATATTGAGCGATTTCAAACCAACTTGTCACTGGTTAGGTTATACTAATTTCAGAACGTTTTGTTCCTATTGGTTCCTTAGTACGTCAATTACTTAAAATCAATCTATAATAAAAGGGAGCTATATCTAAATCTGGACCGATTTTCACGAAACTTGGCAGACATCATTCTAGGCTCAATTAAGTACGTTATGCCAAATTTCGTGCAAATCGAAGGATATATAGGGACTTTGGTGCACAATTTACATGAAATCGGACGAAACTATATATGGGAGCTATATCTAAATCTTGACCTATTTTCACGAAACTTGGCAGACATCATTCTAGACTCAATTCAGTACGTTATGCCAAAATTCGTGCAAATCGAAGGATATTTAGCGACTTTGGTGGACCATTTACATCAAATCGGACGAAACTATATATGGGAGCTATATCTAAATCTGGACCGATTTTCTCCAAACTTGGCAGACATCACTCTAGGCTTAATTCAGTACGTTATGCCAAATTTCGTGCAAATTAAAAGATATTTAGGGACTTTGGGCACCATTGACATGAAATCGGACGAAACTATATATGGGAGCTATATCTAAATCTGGACCGATTTTCACGAAACTTGGCAGAAATCATTCTAGACCTAAATGATTAGGCTGTACCAAATTTCGTGCAATTTGAAAGATATATAGGGACCGTTTACATTAAATCGGTTAAATATATATATATATATATATATATTTTTCCCAATTTCAATAGGGTTCGTCCTTGGGCCGAATAATTGACCTATGCCAAATTTTATCCAATTCGGAACATAATTGCGACCTGAACTTTGTTTACAATTTAACATTGACAGACAGACGTACGGACGGACATGCATAAATCGAATTAGAACGTGATTCTATGCATATTCTCAAAAGGAACCATGTGTCTATCTCGTTTCCTTTTGCCTGTTACAAACATATGCACAAAGACATAATCCCCTGTACCACCGAGTGGTGAAGGGTATAAAAACAACAACAAAACAATATTTGTTTTATTTTGTAAATTATTTTTCTTCTTTTTTAAATCTTCAAATATATATGTGCAAAGTTACAAACCTTAACAAGCATAGGTATTGATTTACCAGCCCATTGAAAATCTTGAAAAATTAAAATCGTGAATGGGGGGGGGTTCCCTTAAACACCGGAAATGTGAACGCGCACAAATCGCGGCACATTTAAGAAATGGCCAATTCTGGCCGTTTCTGGTCAATTGCTATCTTCAAACGGTCCAGTTGTTGGCAGTAGAGATCAGAATTTAGCCTTTGGTCATATGGAAGCAACTCATAATAAATAATCCACTTCCAGTTCCACCGTGTGGCACCTAAACATTGAGCTTCTTTTTGTATCCAGCTTTGTGTAAGTGGTCTAAAACAGTTTTATGGTAGATTTTTAGTTCCTGGGTGATTTTACTAATGCTAACATACCGGCCAACTTCGATCATTTCACCGATTTTACCGGTGAAATTATCGATGGGAGCTATATCTAAATCTGAATCGATTTATCCGAAATTTAGCACACATTATTTCCGTTTCCATTCAGTACTTTTTAGAAAATTTCGTCAAATCAAAAGAAATATCAGGGCTTTGGTACATCGGACGAAATATATATGGGAGCTGTATCTAAATCTAAACCGATTTTCTCTTTAAGCCAAATAAATGAGCTGTGCCAAATTTCATTCAAATCGGATTATAAATGCGAATGTTTAGAATTTAACATCAACAGACGGACGGACATGCATAAATCGACTCAGAAAGTGATTCTATGCATATTCTTAAAAGGAACCATGGGTCTATCCCGTTTCTTTTTGTCTATTACAAACATATGCATAAAGACATAATACCCTGGTTACACACTGTGGTGAAGGTTATAATTATAAATATCGGTCCCCTTTTTTGGGTAGCTCCCATATAAAGGTAACCCCAAAATTTCGATATTTTAGTGTTTTGAGAGCGTTTTTCGATCGAATTCGCTTTAATTTGGAACATTGGGTTCTTATTATTTACAAAATCTCCAGACTAGAAATGTTCAAGTAAGTATTTATGTTTAAGTAAGTTTTTCAACCGAATTCACTGTAATTTGGTTTTGTAGGTTCGTATTTGTTGGCCGAATTCTAAAGTTCAATTTTTTAAACAAAGTTATTCTTACTAAGTTCTATAAATCAGACAACTGACGCTATTGTCTGCAAGGAAGCATTCTACCAATTTTATTGCAAATCTGGAATTTCCATTACAATGAGACTTAGTGTACCAATTATATAAAATTTCCAAAGAATTCCGACTGAAACCAGTGTAAAATGTCTTTTACTGTGTGTCCCTTCGCATCATCGTCCTCGCCAACACGCTGCAACACAACTAATAGCATTCTGCAGCATCCGTTTAATATGGCGTTGGTTGCAGGGGCATAGCAAATGGCTAGAAAGAAATCGGAAAAAGGGATATTTTTTGAGTGAGCTTGCAGCAGGCTGGCAGGAAGGCAGAATGAGACAAATGGCAAACGATAGCTACCATGCACCATTATAGTCTGCACCACCTTCACACACTTCTTGTTCCAAAAATATTGACGACAGCATGCTGATGGTAAAAATTACTTCTGTTGTTTTGCGTTACTGGGTGACGGATACATGAGGGCTTGTTTTCAAAGGACATTCGATATGAATGTAAGTATGGCCATCAAATGTTTGGGTGTGTGTGAGTGCTCAAATGGACAGGCTCATGTCATGCGGAGAAAAACAGCCTTCGTATATATGTATGTGAATGTGTAAGTGCCAATAAAAGTGTATTGTGTTGGGTGTGTGTGTGCGAGTGGTGCATTTTATCAGTGCAAACTATTTTGCGACTTGTAGGCGTCATCCACATTGCCACCATTTTCCCCAACAGCAACAACATTGCCACCATTGTTGTTTTGTGTCGTTCGCACACTTGCATTCATGTACACACACTTGCCGACTACCGTCACTCACTCACTAGTTCGCTCACTCATCCACTGACAGACAATTGACTGTCATGGGCCTGCTGGGTGGGTGGATGGCTGGATTTTCTAGGAATTCACCTAGTCGACGTGTGTGTGTTTGTGTGCGAACGTATTGCGACCATTTTGAATTTTGCAACAAAACACAACACCCACAAAATAACGAATGCAGGAAATATGCTGAGCTGAGCAGTGCAAAGAAAAAACAAGAACGACAAGTGAATTTATATGTTTATCGCCGCATTGGGCACGTTGCATGCCGCATGCGGCATGTTATTGCAAACAATAAAAATAACGCAAATTGATGAAGGAGTAATAGTGGGACCGAAACAAAACAAAATACACAGCCAAACGCAAACACACACACCCATACAAACGACAAAAACATTTGCCTGAAACTTGTTAGAAAAAGAAATAGCAACGAGGCACAAAGGGAGGCAGAACAAAAACAAGATTTTTTCATTGTTATTCTAAAAAGAAAAAGAAAAATAACATTATAAATGTGTAGTGAAATGGGAAGTATTGCCACAAAATGGTAAGAACAAATGAAAAAGGCGTTAAGTTCGGCCGGGCTGAACATTAGATACCCTCCACCATAGTTGGTAGAATTCTACCAAAAAGTATACATATACCGATAATTGTAACACGCAATCAAAACCCCAAAACGTGGACCGGTATTGACAATGCATGATAGGGAGGAACATGTGTATAAAATCCTCAAATAACTGTAATTTAGAGGGCAAAATTATATGAGGCCATCACCAACGTACACAGGATTTTATTTCGGGGGAAATATTTTTTGTATGCCCCTGAGGGGATCAATATTGATTACATCGTGTAGGAATTATCGAACTTGGAGTTATCATTGCATGAGGTGCGATAGATACTTTCGAGTACAGAATATCCCCCCTACTATGGTGAAACAAATCAGTTAACTATTTTAATATATACCAGTAAAGAAAGTTCAAATGTCGGTCGGAACCGTCTATATGATACCCTTCACCACTTTGGGTACATACAAGAAATGCCTATATGTAAAATTTCCTTTAGGTAGAATATACATACCATCTATAGAGGACCATTGAAATGGAATCGGATGAAATTAACTGCTGAAGTACATAGATATGTAAACTAAATTAAAACAACCCATACACATATAAATACAAAATATATGAGGGAGCTATATATACATCTTAACCGATTTCAACAACAATATTTCGTGCAAATAGAATAGGATCTATGGTGTACCATTTACATAAAATAGGACTAAGGTACCTATGTGAACTAGTTTTTTAATCTGAACCAATTTCAAACTTAACAAAAACTACTCTAGACTAAAATCCAAAATAAAAATCGGACGAAACTATATATGGGGCTATATCGAAATTTGGACCGATTTCAACAAAACTTCACGAACCTGCAGTAATTTTTATAAGGATGTCCACCAGTAGTAACTTTAATACCCTATGCAAAATTTATATATAATCGGAGAAAACTACATATGGACGCTATATCTAAATCTAAACCGATTCCAACAAAACATCGCATACATTAATCCAGACCTAATTCAGTACACCGTGCAAAATTCTGTCTCAATCGGACAAATATATACTGCCAATATTTGTCCGATTGAGACAATATTTGTCCATTTACATAAAATCGGACAAAAATATATATGTGCGCTAAATCTAAATCTGAACCGATTAAAAAAATCTTCACGAACGTCAACCTGCAGTAATTTCACTACGTATGTCAACCTGTAGTAACGCTTTGCAAAATTTTGTCTTAATCGGACACACATTGACAGTATGGTGCACCATTTACAAAAAATCAGAGGAAACAATATATGGGAGCTCTACGTAAATCTGAACCGATTCCAAAAAACTTCGCATACCTCAATCCAACCATAACTCAATAATCTGTGTGAAATTTTGTGTCAATCGGACCAATTTTGGCAGTATGGTGCACCAATTACATAAAATCAGTGGAAATAATATATGGAGCTCTACCTAAATCTGAACCGATTCCAACAAAACTTCGCATACATCAATCCAAACCTAATTCAATACTCTGTGTAAAATGTTGTGTCAATTTTGGCAGTATGGTGCTCTATTTACATAAAATCGGAACCGATTTCAACAAAACTTGGCATATATCAATATAGACCTAATTCAGTACACTGTGCAAGAATCAGACCAATATTGTGAGTTTGGTGCACCATCTACATAAAATCGGACACAACTATATATGGGAGCTATATCTAAATCTGAACTGATTTTATCCAACTTCCTGGGGCCAAATAAGTGATATGTGCCAAATTGCGCATAAATGCGACCTATACTTTGTTCACAAAAATAAATGGACGGATGGACAGACGGACATGCATAAATCGACTCAGACAGTGATTCTAGTCATATTCTCAAAAGGAACCATGGGTCTATCTCAATTCCTTTCGCCCGTTACAAACATATGCGCAAATACATAATACCCTGTACCACAGTGGGGTGAAGGGTATAAAAAGTGGGTTATATGAGGACTACCCCTAAAAGGAGGGGAAAATCGGTTGAAAGACACACTCAAGAACCTCAAACCTATGTTTATGATTTTAGTTGAGAGATTTGCTACCCAATAATAACAGCGAATTCGGTGGAAGAAGTCGAACAAAATACTGAAAATTGGGGGCTACCAGATGAAGTGGACTTATATTTATAATTTTTATTGGAGAAGTTTGGAACCGCGCTTTGCAAAACTCGCCCAAGAACTTCAAAATATTGAAAATTAGGTGGTACCCTTAATAGTTCAATTTAACCGAAGTAGCTCTAATGTGGCATTTTGTATACTCATTGGCTGTCAAATCTCACTATAGCCCAATTACGGTAGCCCACTATTAGATGTTTTGAAAATTGCAATCCTATTTTTCTCACGTGGTTTTCTGTATGTTCAAGGTCGTATCATAACATAAGGGTTTTCCTAGTAGCGCCTGTTACTTTTAGATGTTTTGATTGTCATCCTCATGGAGGAGTTTGGCCCTGCCGAACTTAACACCGTTTTTAATTATATTAGTTTTAGTTTCGGGTTAGTCCTCATAAACTTTCAATCCCTAATATAGGTTATATGGCGATTTTGGGTACGTTTTAGAGCCGAAGTTGCACAAATTTCATTTTTTTAGGGTTCTTATGGCGTCTTAATTCTTCCTAACAATCATTATTTATACCGTACCTCGAAGTTTCGGCATTTTGGCATGTTTTGTAACAATCATATGTCGTTTTCTTTTCTTTGAAGGTCCTAGCCCACTCTTCCATCCTGAGCGTCTAGATTGGTATTTAATTTTCTGCACTGTTCCATAATATAAACCCCATAAAAAGTCCCGTTAAATTTTATGTTTTTTATGAATGGTGATGAAGGGTATAAAAAGTTCGTTCCGGCGGTACTTAACGACGTTTTGACTTGTTAGACATTAATTTGGTACACTCAAAATTAGATGCATAGCTTTGACAATTTCTTAGTTCCCAATTGGGTATACTTCCCACGATTTGTTATTCTCTAATTCTAAAAATAACAAAAACTATTTGACATGTTAGTGCACGAAGGCCATCAAAGGCAATCTTTTTACGCTTTCTTTTTTTAGAAATTTTGTTTTCAACAACACATTGAAGATTCCACCCCTCGCCATGACGGGTATGTTTGTGGGTGGTTGGTTGTGCGAAATTTCAATCTGCAATGGTTCTTGTTTTCGCCAAGCTCAGTGTAATGCAATTTCCGTAAAATATACAAGGGGGCACTAACCAAAACTAAAATCAACGTGGAGAAAAAAACCACTGCTAAAAAATAAAAAAAATAAGAAAATTCTTTAACAAAGCAAAGGCGGTACGGTCGAATTTTAGAAGGCAAAACTGGACAAAATGGCGTCAAATATTTTTTTTGCAGATTGAATATTTTGCTGGTCGTAACAAGTACGACGTAACTCCCTACGCAACATAAAAGCCAAGGATATTTTGGGGGATACGGTTTTTTAAAAATGGTGCAGTTTTCATGTTGTTTTCTCAGTAAAAATGACATTTATTTTGCACACTTTTACATGCACATACATATATTCATGTATGGTCCTTGATAATAGGGAATGGTGTTTTTACTACATTTTTTCTTTCGTTCGTTCGCGAGGACATTTTCGTCGATTGGAGGAAAAAAGAAGGCGACAGCCTCAATGACAACAGCTAAAACGCTGTTGATGACGACAACGACCTACCCTAATGCGTTTTAGCTTTTTGCCATTATGGCTGACATAGAGATTGGCATTTGTTTTTTTGTGTTTGTTGTTGTCTTTGTCATTATTACTTGTTGTTGTTGTTGTGCGTTGTCCTCCATTTCTTGTTAAATGCAAACACGCACACACAAAAAGCTTTGTAACATAATAAAACTCTTTAAATAAATGAAACCCTACAACAAAGCAATTCATTCAAATCTTGAAAGGCGCGCACACAAACACACTCACCCACATGTAATCTCACACATACACACTCCCTTGTCTAACTGAAGAACAAGAACAGGACAAACAACAAGGAGAAGGAAAACAAGCTATAAATAGGTATACATAACCTACGACAACATATTTCAGTTTAACCGAGGGTAGGTTTATTTCAGAACATTAAAGTAAACCAAATCACCCCATAAAAAGTATTTTTTCCTTTCGTCTATGTCCCTTGCGCACACACGCACTCACATATATATGTGAGTCGAAAATAAGGGCTTCTTACTGACATGTCATATTCCTTTTGGAAACAAGTGCGTTGACTTTCTTCAAGGATACATGTCTTGTTGTTGGGGGTTGCGCCAAGTAAACACACACATACAATTTTTGTTTCTAGAAGATATACAATCACCCTCCAATTGACATGGATGGGAATATGTGTGTGAGTGAGTTTTGAAAATGATTGTTGATTTTGTTATATTTTTGTTAGAAATTATTTTACTTTAGCAATTTTGAATGAATGATTATGAATGATATAATTCGTTAATAATTTTTTATGGATTCAGTCCTCAGTACATTCCCAATTATCTGAATATTTTGAAATTGTCTCTTCGACTAAATTTAGATATGGGCAGCCGAAATTAAAGTTTTTCACAGTAAATTCATGTTTGCACCAACGATTTTTTATACCCTTCATCACACTGTATTACAGGGTATTATGTCTATGTGCATATGTTTGTAACAGGCAAAAATAATCGAGATAGGCCCATGGTTCCTTTTGAGAATATGCATAGAATCACTTTCTGAGTCGAAGTATGCATGACCGTCTGTCTGTCTTTCTGTCCATGTTAAATTGTAAACAAAGTGCACGTCGCATTTATGATCCGAATTGGATGACATTTAACACAGCTCATTAATTTGGCCCAAAGACGAACCCTATTGAAATTGAGGTAAATGGTGTACCAAAGTCCCTATATATCTTCCGATTGGCACAAAATTTGGCATAGCGTACTCAATTCGTAGTAATCGTTTCAGATTTAGATATAGCTGCCATATATAGTTTTGTCCGATTTTAAGTAAATGGTGCACCAAAGATCCAATGTTAGGCCGATTGTCAAATAATTTTACACAGCGTACTGAATTAGGTCCGGATTAACGTATGCAAAGCTTTGTTGAAATCGGATCAGATTTAGATATAGCTTCCATATATAGTTTCGTCCGATTTTACGTAAATTGAGCAACAAAGACCCAACGTTATAACGATTGGCACAAAAGTTTGCACTACGTACTGAATATAGTCTTCAAAACCTACATATAGATCCTATGCTTATTTTCCTCCAATTTTAAGTAAATGATGCACTAAGGACCCAAAATATGCCCCATTGGCATAAAACGTAGAGAAATTGGTGTAAACTAACCTGTAGCAAATTTCGTTGAAATCGGTCTATATATAGCTTCCATTAATTTTTTCGTCTGATTTTAAATGGGGTATAAACTTCGCACATCTGTCGAATTTTCCATCAGATCCAGCGCCAGTTCCGAGCAATATATATGAGAGCTATATCTAAATCTGATCCGATTTCCACGAAACTTAGAACTTAGTGCCAAATTTCATACATATCGAAAGATATTGATGGACTTTGGCGCACTGTACCTTAAATCGGGAGCTATATCTAAATCTGAACCGATTTTTACGAAACTTAGCACATATCATTCTAGACGCAATTTAGTGCGCCATTCCAAATTTCGTGGAAATCGAATGATATATGAGGACTTTGGTGCACCATTTACTTTAAATCGGACGAAAATATATGGGAGCTATATCTAAATCTGAACCGATTATCACGAAATTTATCACACATCATTCTAGATTCATTTTAGTACGCCATGCTAAATTTCGTGAAAATCGAAAAATATATAAGGACTTTGGTGTACCATTTTCATTAAATCGGACGAAAATATATATGGGAGCTATATCTAAATCTGGTCCGATTTTTTTTCCCAATTTCAATAGTGTTTGTCCTTGAACCAAATGAATGAGCTGTGCAAAATTTCATCCAATTCACATCATAAATGCGGCCTGTACTTTGTTTACAATTTAACATGGACAGACGGATGGACATACATAAATCAACTCAAAAAGTGATTCTATGCATATTCTCAAAAGTAGACATGTGACTATCTTGGTTCCTTTTGTCTGTTACAAACATATGCAATACCCTGTACCACAGTGTGGTGATGGGTATAAAAAAGTATAGCCAATTTAATTAAAAAACGTGTCCAATCCCAAAATACTACCCTGAAACTTGGGCCAGTATTAATATTTGTTAGTAGAGAGATATACGGTATACCTATGGTAAAAATTTGGGGCATGTCCCCATGTTTTTCGATATGTTAAAGGTTTTTGATTGGTAGTAACTATATACTTATGCTAAAAATTTGGCCCAGCCAAATATAACCTCTCTTTTACTTCAAGACGAAACGTCTTAAAGTTCCAGTGTTAACAATATGAGTGTGTCAATTTCAACTTTGATCTCCAGAACTCTTTGAAAGGATTTCATTGATCTATAGTGCTATACTACTATTTAACACTAGATTGCCGAAGGCGGCCATTTTGACCGTTTCTAAATTTCAAGTACAAAAAACACTGCGTATATAATGACACAGCTTTTTAAAAGGCAGAATAGAATAAAAAGAAAATTGTAACCTAAAAACAAACATCACATACAACATATTTTCTCTACTGTAAAACTTCCCAATTGCGGCTTTATCAAAGTAAGAAATCAGATAATATATGTGGCACATGCCAAATGCATGTTTACGGAATTTGCCCACATAAAAAGATTTCCACTTACATTTACTCCAATGTAAAAATAATGCTTAATTTTTTCACTTACAGTTTTTTTATTGATTTTTAATACTTACTAATTACAATATACATTACTTAAAATAATATAAGATAATATAATATAAGAAATAATATAAGAAATTATTCCTTCACATTATTAATCCTTTTACAAAGGGGTTACTTTGACCGATTTGGGGCAATATAGGTATATACATATATATACAGGTATATAAATTTTACGAATGCTTATTTAAAAGAATTCAAAACTTTTATTTATTTATTTTTTTGTAAATTCGATTTCTCCCATAATTAATTTTTAAAAATTTCCACAATCCTAAAGCTTTTAAACCCCTTCAAACACTCTATTTATCGCAGAACGAAGTCCATAACTTTCCTCTTTCAAATGTCCAATGTAAATGCCATTTTGTAAAAAGGATAACTCATGTGCAAATTTTCTAATTAAAAATTGAAAACATTTTCCGAACACCATCAATGCTATCGACAGCAGGGAATACAGGAAATAACTAGAGTTGTATGTAAGTAGGAGTTATTGTCGATAACAAAACATAATACATTTTCCTTTCTGTATGAATATGTTGAGGTATGAACCACACCACAAGCGTATACATAAAACATTGTATTAGGCAAAAAAGGCAGGACTACAAAATAATAACCAAACAAATTAATAAATAAACAACGACATTGGGAAAATGACAGATAATACAGGATATAGGAAAATCTCTCGGTGCTCGATGAAATGAAGTTAAGTAAAATAGACGACCTATGCACATATTTATGTACGTAATGGAATTTTGTTGCGTCTTCTTAAAATAAAAATATTGGAAAATATTAACGATTTGTAGACAGTATGTGAATCCAGGTGTATACGTTATTTTATTATACCCTTCACCACACTGTGGTACATGGTATTATGTATTTGTGCATATGTATGTAACAGGCAAAAGGAAACGAGAATATGCATAGAATCACTTTCTGAGTCGATTTACGCATGTCCGTCCATGTATTTTTGTGAACAAAGAACAGGTCGCATTTATGATCCGATTTGGATGAAATTTGGCATAGGTCACTTATTTGGCCCAAGGACGAACCCTATTGAAATTGGGAAAATCGGTTCAGATTTAGATATAGCTCCCGTCCGATTTTAGGTAAATGGTGCACCAAAGTCCCTATACTTCTCTCGATTTGCATGAAATTTGGCACAGCGTAATGAATTAGGTCTAGAATGATGTGTGTTAAGTTTCCTGAAAATCGGTTCAGATTTAGATATAGCTCCCATGTATATTTTCGTCCGATTTAGTATAAATGGTGCGCCAATGTCCCTATAGGTCTTTCGATTGGCACGAAATTTGGCACAGCGTAATGAATTATGTCTAAAATGATGTGTGTTAAGCTTCCTGAAATCGGTTCAGATTTAGATATAGTTTCTATATCTGACCAAATGAAAAATTTAGTATCGGTTGAATAATGACATGTTTATGGATATAGTTTGGTTGAGTCGTTAACCACATGTTTACACCGAATTTTCTGATACCCCACTTTCACTGTAGGTCAGTCTTTTGATGAATAACCTAAACAACGGCTTTAATTACATCCGAAACCATAAGGTGAAATGATTATTACATTTGCTTAAGGGAACCCTCCCCCCCTTCACAATTTGGTTTTTTTAGATTTTAAATGGGTTGGTAAATGAATACCAATGCTTGTTAATGTTTGTAACTTTGCACATATATATTTGAAGATTTAAAAAGGAAGAAAAATAATTTAAAAAAAAATTGTTGTTGTTTAGTTGTTGTTTTTTGTTATTAAAGAAAAGTCCTTTGATGGCGGGCATAATAACTCCTCACAGGAATATTGGAATCCGAAAATTCCAACGGTGTTAAAAAGGGAACATGTCTGGCTCTCGTATGAACTAGGATTATTGACTACGCTAAAAAAATTAACAAAATGGCGGAACTTTGATAAAACATTTTGGAAAATCGACTATTTTTGACCACAAACCAATTTAAAAAATAAGGAAGATCTTCACCGATTGGCTTTATCCTAGAGCTATACACTCCCAGAGAAACGTGTCAAAATTTGGAACCGATCGGATTATTAGTTTTTAAGTTATCGTGCCCGCCATTCGTAAACACTACGTCGAGAAAAATGCGTTTAAAGTTTGAAAATCACTCATGCCGTCACTTGATGCTGACACAATAAATCGGCTATATCTTCAAGAGTTGTTGAGGTTTTCACTTAAAATGTTGTAGGGACATTCTAGAATTAGAGTAGATTCGAATTAAATCAAAAAAAAAAAATTTTGACACCCTTTAACTTCGAAATATTCACATAAGACTGCATATTCTTGAGCAGAAAAAAATTCTTTGACGATTTACCTAAGTATGGTCATCCCGACATAGCTCGCAATATTTAAGGTTCGGTAAAAAATTCCTCTACCAAAAAGATGAATATAAGTCCATGTTTTGGGGGTTTCCTCACTATAATTCGATATTTTGCGCACAGTTTTAAACCGAAGACGCACTAATTTGATATTTTTAGTTCCCATTGGTTGGCGAATCTTTCCTACTAAAGAATTCCTATATAAGAAACTATGGCATGAACAGAACATGTTTCTTTATAATACCCATTCAAAGGTCACGCTTTATTTTCGGTATGTTTGAGGCCAGATATATTCCAATCCGAGTTCCTGCAGTTTCGATTTTCGGTTTCTCCTGACAGCCTATGCCATGGTAAGGCCTTATATGAAAGTTTCGAAAAATTTTAGTTATCCTGAATGTTCTCCTCAAGGAGGTTTTCACTTGTTTCTGATGATCTTGCTCGAATATCTCTAGGCGATGGATGGCCGGCCGATCTTAATACTTCCCATTTTAATTCTAAATGTTGTTTGCAATTATAAACCAGTGAAAAAAGCATTAAGTTCGTCTGGGCCGAACTTCGGATACCCTCCACCATAGGTATACCGATAGTTACTTAAAATAAAAATATAGAGAACATACCAAAAAGTATGCCTATATCAAAAATTGTACCAAGTAATTGTTGTAAACCATTATGAACACCAAATACAAATTGCAGCGATTTTCAATGGGGACTTTTCCCAAAATCTGACCAGTAAGGAAAATAGTAAAGTCGCACTGGGCCGACTATATCATACCCTTAACCACTTTGGGTATATTGAACACATTCGGTACGTCGCACTGTTAAAAATGTAATCTCAATTAGACACCCGATCGAAATACATATATAGCGACTTTGGTGCACCATTTACATTAAATCGGACGAAAAAATATATGGGAGCTATATCTAAATCTGAACCGATTTTCACGCAACTTGACACATATCATTCTAGGCTAAATTCAATACATTTGTGCCAAAGTTCGTGCAAAGCGAAAGATATATAGGGACATTGATGCACCATTTACTCTAAATCGGAAGAAAATATATATGGGAGCTATATCTAAATCTGAACCGATTTTCACGGAACTTAGAACACATCCTCCTATACGATCGTAGAATACGACTATATGAAGACCACCTGAACATACGGAGCAAATCAGATAACTATTTTAACATAAAATAGGGGGTTATTTTTGGGAAGGAGATTGGTTACCATATACGACTAAAATGCCAAATTACAGCTTATTTGGTTGAAAAACGCGCTCAAGATCATTAAAATACCGGAAAATGGAGAGAACCCTTATATGGGGGCTAACCGAAATAAGAACAATGTACTAAATTATAGCCAATTCGGTAGAAAAATAGGCTAAAAATCCCCCCAAAATACTAAAAATTGGGGGTACCCTTATATGAGGGCTACCAGAAAAAATGGACCTCTATTTATAATTTTTAGTGATAATAAGAACCCAATGTACCTAATTTCAGCGAATTCAGTTGAAAAACGCGCTCAAGAACCCCAACATACCGAATATTAGAATATACCCTTATATGGGGGCTATGCCTAAAGGTGAACCGATATAGGCCATTTTCGACCTTGATCTGTTTTCAAACAAAATGCTCTATGCAAAATGTTGGCGATCTGTCTCTAGAACCCCAAAATACCGAAAATTGGGGGGTAACATTTATGTGGGAGCTATGCATAAACGTAGACCGATATAGCCCATCTTCGAACTTGACCTGCAGTTAAAAGACTCTATGCAAAATTTTGGCGATCTATCTTAATTCGTTTAGAGGCTAGGGTGATTACAACATACAGACGGACTGATATGGCTAAATCGTCATAGAATTTTACGCTGGTCAAGAATATACATATATATATATATACTTTATAGGGTTGGAAATGATTATTTCGATGAGTTACAAACGGAAAAACAAAATTAAAACCAGTGAGCGGAGCAGTATAGTCGGACGGGGCCGACCATATGATACCCTACACAACTTCCACGAAAATCTAACTTTTTGCGGTTGTTTTTCCCGAGCCTGGACAATATTTTGTGATATTTGCACCCTCTCACCCGATTAGAGGTCAACAGCACCTCTTCCTTTCCCCGTGGGTTTTATTGTGATGCTCGGTTTAAAAATGATGCTCGGAGTAAAAATATACGCAATAGAATACAAAATTTGTGATTTTTCACACAAAAGTAAGGGTCCATTTGACCCGCTAGATACTGACCGATTTTTATCAAAACAGGCATGCTTATTCTTTTGTCCGATCCCCTTTTCCATGTAAAAATTCGCGATGTTTGAACCATAATTGCGGCCTCTGGAGCGACCTGAAAATCAAACAAAAATAAAGTTGTTGGTCCATTTCATCCCCTAAATATTAACCGATCTTTACCAAAAACAATAGGGGTCTTCATTGGCCAGAACCCATCTTACATGCAAAATTTCTTGAAGAATGGTCCATAAATTTGGCCTGTTTCGTGTTTACAAATTATGGACACACATGTCTAGATCGACTCAGCTAGTCGAGATATGATGATCGGTATACTTAAACGTGGGTCTAGGACCAACTCTTGGGGCTGCACAAAGCTATAATACCCTGACAACATAGTTGTGTAGGGTATAATTAATACTATGATGGATTGTATGAAAAGGGGGTTATATGGGGACTACCCCTAAAAGGGGACGAATATTAATAATTTTTGGTAGGGAGATTTGTTACCATATGCGACTACACAATATACTTAAGGGTAAGTTTCGGACCAATATTTCGCGATATTACAAAATCCTAGGACTACATAAAACTATAATACCCTGACAACATAGTTAAAAAGTCTGTCTAAGACCAATCGGGGGACTAAACATAAGTTTGATTATTTTAGTAGGGACATTTGCTACCCAATGATAACCCAAAATATAAAATTACAAGCAATTCGGTATAAAATGTGACCACAATCTTTAAAATAGGGAAATATTATCGTACGAGTTTTTTGGGGGTACTATTAAGGGAGCTAAATTTGGTGAGAGGATAACCTAGTGATAACGCAATTAATTGTGAAGTGTAACGCGGGCGCTCTTAACATCTTGTGCATTTACTGTCATTATAAAAACCATCATAAATATCTTTAATATACAAAATTTGCATATCATTAATGTGAAAACCTAAAATATTCTATAGATAGGAGGAAATGTGTTAGCATAGTTCTTATACCATTTGCAGTTAATGAACAACACATTAATGGGTATGAAACCAAAAACAACAACTCTTAAGAAAAAACTCATTTTACAGAATCTAAAAATCGAGATTCCAGCGATACATCCTACAAAGGATACGATAAAAAAAGTAGTGGGAGTAAAGAAAAACCTCAGTATCTCTAGTAATAATAGTAAAAACCTATGAGAGCAAGATAATACCGTCTATGACGATGGCGATGATGATGCCGATGACGTTGTTCGGTAATAACGACAATAATGTGAAATGATGTGATGACGAGAATGGCACAAGGCATTAATTTCGGCTTAAGAAACACCCACACACGCATGCACATACATACATTGGCCCATAAGAAAACAAAAGGACATTGTCGAAAAAATATCCAAAAAAGAAAATACTGCAATAGACAAAAAACCAACGAACGAAAATAACTAATGATTACTACTTGTTGTAGTGAAGACGACGAAGAAGAAGAACGAACGAAATTTTTGAAAGAAGTAACAACAAAAATACATGAAAATATATAGATTAGTTTTCGGGCACAATAGACAGACAGACAGTGTGGATGGTCTTAAAGAGGTTATTGAACCTTTTTGTTATTTTGAACGAAGTATGCGTTAATGAACTTAATACAAAAACAGGAATAGATTAAATTTAAAGACTTTGCTATATATTGTATATATTTGCTATATATTGTATTATATACAATGAAATAAATTAAATAACAAGTTAAAAAGCGTTAAGTTCGGCTGGGCCGAACTGTGGATACCCTCCACCATAGTTATACTGACAGATATATGCAATGAAAATATAGGGAACATACCAAAAAGTGGGCATATACCGATATTTAGGACTACCCCTAAAAAGGGGTGAATATTAATAATTTTTGGTGCGGAGATTTGTTACCATATACGACTACAAAATACCAAATTTCAGCGAATTCGGTTGAAAAACTCGCTCAAGAACCTCAAAATATCGAAAATTGGTGGTACCCTTATATGGGGGCTACCCGAAAAAATTGACCTATATTCATAATTTTTTGTGGAGATATTTGCTACCCAATAAGAACTCAAATTACTAAATTACAGCCAATTCGGTGAAAAAATCTGGTCAAAACCCCCCAAAAACTGGAAATTGGAAGGAACCCTTATATGGGGACTACTAGAAAAAGTGGACGTATATTTATAATTTTTAGTGGGGAAATAAAGTACCCAATAAGAACTCAATGTACCAAATTTCAGCGAATTCGGTTCAAACCCGCGCTCAAGAACCCTAAAATACCGAAAATTGGGCGGTATCCTTATATGGGGGCTACCCGAAAAAATTGACCTATATTTATAATTTTTAGTATAGGGATTTGCTACCCAATAGGAACTAAAAGTACCGAATTTCAGCGAATTCGGTCGAAAACCCCCCAAAATAGGGGTACCCTTATATGGGGGCTATCCGAAAATATGGACCCATATTTATAATTTTTACTGGAGAGATTTGCTACCCAATAAGAACTCAATGTACCAAATTTCAGCGAATTCAGTTGAAAAACGCGCTCAAGAACCTCAAAATACCGAAAATTTGGGGGTACCCTTATGGGGAGCTATGCCTAAACGTGGACCGATAAAGCCCATCTGCGAACTTGACCTGCCTGCAGTCAAAAGACGACTCTATGCAAATTTTTGCGATCTATCTCAATTCGTTTAGACGCTATAGTGATTACAACAGACATACGGACAGACGGACATGGCTATATCGTCATAGAATTTTACGCTGATCAAGAATATATATACTTTAGGGTCGGAAATGATTATTTCGATGAGTTACAAACGGAAAAACGAAATTAATATACCCTCCATACTATGGTGGAGGGTATAAAAATTAAATAAGCCTATCTACCGATAAAGACAATAAATTACAAAATATTTTTTGACACTTCTGAATAGTAGCAGAATGTATTACAAAACACTAAACGGAGTAGTATAAGTCGGACGAGGCCGACCATACAATTACCGCAGAACTGCCGTGTAAATTTAAATTTTGTTATGTTTAACTAATAATGTTATCCGTCCATTTTATCCCCTAAAACTTGATAACCACTAAAACTGAAGAATATTAGAATACGTAGACACCTGTATATATTTAAGCATATCTCCCACATAAGAGTACATGGATCAATATAATTGTTATAAATTTAATGGTCAACCACTCCACTCTTGGACAGTCAGTTTTTCCGGCCTAGATCCTTTTGGACTAAATATGTATGCCATACCATACAAATTTTGGGCAAGATCCCACTCTCCGTGCAAAAAGACGTCCGTGTCATAATTGTGACCTCTGGACTAGATAAAATAACGCTTTTTATACTCCCTACCATAGTATGGAAGGTATATTAATTTTGTTTTCTGTTTGTATCTCATCGAAATAATGATTTTTGACTCTATATTCTTGATCAGCGTAAAATTCTATGACTATTTAGCCATTTCGGTCTGACTATCTGTCCGTCCATATGTTGTAATCACTCTAGCCTCTAAACGAATTGAGATTGATCATCTAAATTTTACATAGAAGTCGTTTGTCTGCAGGCAGGTCAAGTTCGAAGATGGGATATATCGTCCACGTTTATACATAGCCCCCATGCAAAGGTACTTCCCGATTTTCCGTATTTTTGGGATTCTTAAGCGCGTTTTTCAACTGAATTCGCTGAAATTTGGTACATTGGTTTATTATTGGGTACCAAATCTCCCCCCATTTTTCTGGTAGCCCCCATATAACGGTACCCCCAATTTTTAGTATCTTGGGGGTTTTGAGCGTATTTATACCCTTCACCACACTGTGGTACAAGGTATTATGTCTTTGTGCATATGTTTGTAACAGGCAAAAATAATCGAGAAAGACCCATGGTTCCTTTTGAGATATTTAAGTCGATTTATGCATGTCCGTCCGTCTGTCCGTCTGTTGGTGTTAAATTGTAAACAAAGTACAGGTCGCATTTATAATCCGAATTGGATGAAATTTGGCACAGCTCATTTGTATGGCCCAAGGACGAACCCTATTGAAATTGGGAAAAATCGGTTCAGATTTAGATATAGCTCCAATATATATTTTCGTCCGATTTAAGGTAAATGGGGTACCAAGGTCCCTACGTACCTTTCGATTTGCACGACATTTGGTATAGCCCACTGAGTTAGAATGATGTGTGCTAAGTTTCATGAAAATCGGTTCAGATTTAGATATAGCTCCCATATATAGTATTGCCCGATTTTAGGTAAATGGTGCACCAAAGTCCCTGAAAATCATTTGATCTGCACGAATTTTGGCACAGCATATTGAATTAAGTCTAGAATGTTGTGTGTTAAGTTTCGTGAAAATCGGTTCAGATTTAGATATAGCTTTCGCCCGATTTTAGGTAAATTGTGGACCA